>NC_136954.1:47244272-47261772 GCF_032717465.1 Coenobita brevimanus | reverse complement strand
GTTCCTTCACTTCCTCATTCGTCAACCTGTCCCTCCACGTCACTCCACATGCTCCTCTCAAGTAACTCATTTCCACTGCTCTCACTCTTGACTTGTTCCCCTCTTGCAAGGTCCACGCCTCGCTTCCATACGTCAGGGTAGGGATCACAATACCATCATGCAGTGACTTCTTAACTTCCATACTCACCTCCCTATTTCTCATCACTGCTTTCAGTGTACCAACAACCTTTCTTCCCTGCTGTACCCTTTCACGTACTTCATCCCCCAAAGTTCCATCCTTACTCATCACACTACCCAAGTACTTGAATGCACTCACATTCTTCATATCCTCACCATCCAACCTCACTGCACACTCTGTGACTTCATTCCTCTCAAACACCATAACTTTACTTTTGTTTACATTAACTTTCAGCTTCCTTCTCCTATACACTGTCCCAAATTCATTCACCAAACCTTGCAACTCCCATTCATCTTCACTCAACAATACTGTATCATCAGCAAACAGCAACACCGGAAGCTTCCAAATCTCACCCTCATTCATTAGGGCCACCCCCACATCCACTGCCCTACCTTGCACCTCCTTTACAACCCCATCCATGTATATATTAAACAGCCATGGGGACATCACACACCCCTGTTTCAGTCCCACATTGAGATCAAAGAACTCACTCAACTCACCATCCACTCTCACCGTAGCCTTAGGTCCCTCGTACATACTCTTCACAGCACTCAACAATTTCCCCTCCACTCCATATATTCTTAATACCTTCCACATACCTTGCCTATCTATTCTGTCATAAGCTTTCTCCAAGTCCATGAAGGCAGCATACACTTTCCTTCCCTTCTCTAGATACTTCTCTACTAAACATCTTAGAACAAATATCTGATCTACACACCCTTTTCCCTTCCTAAATCCCCCTTGTTCTTCTCCAACTAGCTCCTCTGTCATATGCCTAACCCTATCAATGAGTATTCTACCATATATTTTACCAGTCACACTAAGAAGGCAAATACCCCTATGGTTACCACATACTTCTCTCTCCCCTTTTCCTTTGTACAGAGGAACAATTATACCTGATTTCCAGTCCTCTGGAACCCTTCCCTCTTCCCAAGCCAATCTACACAACTTCCATATCCACTCCACAACAATCTCACCCCCATACCTAAGCATTTCACCACACACTCCATCAATTCCTGGGGCCTTTCCCAGCTTAATCTTCTTCATCGCTTCTACTACTTCCGACCTACTGATCTCTTCCTCCCTCCTCTCATCTCTTCTTCTCCCAGCCATTCCCCAACCACTTATACTCACACTGCTCTCACTCTCTACATTCAACAAATCCTCAAAGTGCTCCTTCCATCTCCTCAATTTCTCTCTCTTCTCCACCAACAATCTATTATTCCTATCTTTCACTCCCCTACTATTTCCCCTTTCACACTGCCCTACTTTCTTTACCTCCTTCCAAAACAATTTCTTACTCTCCCTCCATTTCACACTCAGATTCCTCCCAAACTCTTCATCCACTTTCTTCTTACTCTCCTTCACCAGTCTCTTAACCTCCCTTCTCCTGCTCACATATACCTCTCTCTTCTCTCTCTCATCTTCTTCCCTACCTCTACTCGCCAGCCATTCACCATATGCCTTCTTCTTTTGTTCCACAGCTCGTTTCACCTCATCATTCCACCATGCTGTCCCTTTCTCACCCTTGCATCTCCTCCTCACTCCACAAACCGCCTCACACGCTGCGCTTATCTCTTCCGTGAATATCTTACTTACGTCTTCCACCCCTTCCATCTGCTCTAGCTCATACCTTCCCAATCTTTCTTCCACTATGCTCTTATACTCTGTCATTTTCTCACTATCTTGCAATTTCTCCACTCTTCTCACAGGAGCTGCTTCCTCCTGTCTTCCCCTTCGTCTCCTCAACCACTTTCTTTGCATCTTTACCTTGGCCATCACTAAGTGATGGTCCGAGACTCCATTCCCCCACCCTCTCCACACCCTTGCATCCAACACTTGTCTTCTCATTCGCTCATCCACACACACGTAGTCTATCATTGCCTTTCGTTCAACAAGTTCACCATCCATCCTCCTCATTACTCTCCATGTATACCGGTGGATCATCTTATGACGAAAGTAGGTGTTGGCTATTGCCAACCCCTTACCAGCACAGATGTCCACCAAAGCACTACCATTCCCATCTACTTCAGCTGGCACACCCCACTGACCAACCACTCCATCCACTCGTACATTCCCAACTTTGCCATTCATGTCTCCAATCAACAGCACTCTCTCGCTCCTCTCAAACTTGTCCATACATGCTTCTACTCTCGCCCAAAACTCATCTTTCACTCTTGCCACTCGATCCTCTGTTGGAGCATACAGACATACAATCGCCCATGCTTGTATACCTACTTTCATCCTCACCCATACAATCCTTGCACCCACTGTTCCATACCCTCTTATATTCTCCTTCCACTTCTTGCTTTTCATCAGACATACTCCCTCTCTTGCCCTCTCATTCTCACTGACTCCCGCACATATACCTACACCGTATTCCCATTCTCTCATCCTTTCACCTTTCCATTTAGTTTCAGTCAATCCACATATATCCATTTTTGCATCCTCAAGCACCTGGACAATCTCTCTCTCTTTCACTTCATCATTCACTCCTCTCACATTCCACGTTCCTACCCTCAGAATGTCCTTTGTCCGTTCCTTAGTCGTCAACGTATGGTCCGTCCGGGTCCGAGGCGCTTTATTTGCTTTTTTAGTTAGTTCTTTTTACGGGGTGGGGCACTAACCCACCACCAACCCTTTTAGTCGCCTCGTACGACAAGCAGGGATACTGGGGAAGTATTCTTGAAACCCCCCTACCCCCAGGGGGGTAATAATAATAATAATTATTATTATTATTATTATTTATTATTATTATTATTATTATTATAGTAATAACGAATATATTCAGCACTTTTAAAAAATGTATTCGAATGTAGGAGATCATCGGAACATTTTTTTTAGTTCATAAAAAATGGTTTGAAAGAGACTGGAATGAATTTATTCTTTGTACCAGGTAACAAAGACCATATGATACTAATTTAGAGCAGATATAGGACTAGCAATGGAATAGAAATGGGGAAGATGTAGAAATGGTCTTGGCGTTGAAGTGGTCTTGGAGTTGAAGTGGTCTTGGTGTTGAAGTGGTCTTGGTGTTGAAGTGATCTTAGCGTTGAAGTGGTTTTGGCGTTGAAGTGGTCTTGGTGTTGAAATGGTCTTGGCATGGAAGTGGTCTTGGCACTGAAGTGATGTTAGCATTGAAGTGGTCTTGGCGTTGAAGTGGTCTTGGCATTGAAGTGGCCTTGGCATTGAAGTGGTCTTGGCATGGAAGTGGTTTTGGCGCTGAAGTGGTCTTGGCATGGAAGTGGTCTTGGCATGGAAGTGGTCTTCACATGGAAGTGGATTTGGCATGGAAGTGGTCTTGGTATGGAAGTGGTCTTGGCGTTGAAGTGATGTTGGCGTCAAAGTGACCTTAGCGTTGAAGTTACCTTTGTGTCAAAGTGGTTTTGGCTTTGAATTGGCGTTGGCGTTGAAGTGGTCTTGGCGTAGTAGTGACTTGATAGATGAGTTTGCTTAAAGGCTTGACCCAGGAAGGAAACAAGCGTCAGCGTCAATGGGAGATCCTTATACTATGCATGTCATGAAGGCAGATGTGTAACCTGTTAGATGGAATATTAAGGCCGTGGGAAATACAGGAATATCAGGTGGAGAGGTTGGGCAGAAGAGGAGGACAGTAAGGAGAGAAATATTGGAGACAGAAGGATCTCTTGTAGTCGCCTCTTACAACAAGCAGAGATACTGAGGAAGTATTCCCCCCCTCTTCTTCCAGGGAGATTGAAAAAGGTATAATGCCAGACCTTGACCTTGATGTGAAAAGTAAATGTGTCTCAAATTTACATGCGATACACGAAAGTCCAGGTTCTGAAGTATGAGAAAGTTGCGAAATATATAACCCATATGTGATGAGCGAATTAAAAGAATAATTACACTTGCGGACAGAAATATCGCTCAGCTTTAGAATCGAATCAATACGGAACCCAGCATTATATTCTGGAAAGACTGTTTGGTTCCGAAGGTTGCATTGCTGGATTTTCAGATCTTTACTTTTCCTCGTTATATATCGTAAGGAAGTCAATCGATCTTTATACCAACTGTATATGTACGAGTGGATGGAGTGGTTGGTCAGTGGGGTGTGCCAGCTGAAGTAGATGGGAATGGTAGTGCTTTGGTGGACATCTGTGCTTGTAAGGGGTTGGCAATAGCCAACACCTACTTTCGTCATAAGATGATCCACCGGTGTACATGGAGAGTGATGAGGATGATGGATGGTGAACTTGTTGAACGAAAGGCAATGTTAGACTACGTGTGTGTGGATGAGCGAATGAGAAGACAAGTGTTGGATGCAAGAGTGTGGAGAGGGTGGGGGAATGGAGTCTCGGACCATCACTTAGTGATGGCCAAGGTAAAGATGCAAAGAAAGTGGTTGAGGAGACGAAGGGGAAGACAGGAGGAAGCAGCTCCTGTGAGAAGAGTGGAGAAATTGCAAGATAGTGAGAAAATGACAGAGTATAAGAGCATAGTGGAAGAAAGATTGGGAAGGTATGAGCTAGAGCAGATGGAAGGGGTGGAAGACGTATGTAAGATATTCACGGAAGAGATAGGCGCAGCGTGTGAGGCGGTTTGTGGAGTGAGGAGGAGATGTAGGGGTGTGCAAGGGACAGCATGGTGGAATGATGAGGTGAAACGAGCTGTGGAACAAAAGAAGAAGGCATATGGTGAATGGTTGGCGAGTAGAGGTAGGGGAGAAGATGAGAGAGAGAAGAGAGAGGTATATGTGAGCAGGAGAAGGGAGGTTAAGAGACTGGTGAAGGAGAGTAAGAAGAAAGTGACTGAGGAGTTTGGGAGGAATATGAGTGTGAAATGGAGGGAGAGTAAGAAATTGTTTTGGAAGGAGGTAAAGAAAGTAAGGCAGTGTGAAAGGGGAAATAATAGGGGAGTGAAAGATAGGAATAATAGATTGTTGGTGGAGAAGAGAGAGAAATTGAGGAGATGGAAGGAGCACTTTGAGGATTTGTTGAATGTAGAGAGTGAGAGCAGTGTGAGTATAAGTGGTTGGGGAATGGCTGGGAGAAGAAGAGATGAGAGGAGGGAGGAAGAGATCAGTAGGGCGGAAGTAGTGGAAGCGATGAAGAAGATTAAGCTGGGAAAGGCCCCAGGAATTGATGGAGTGTGTGGTGAAATGCTTAGGTATGGGGGTGAGATTGTTGTGGAGTGGATATGGAAGTTGTGTAGATTGGCTTGGGAAGAGGGAAGGGTTCCAGAGGACTGGAAATCAGGTATAATTGTTCCTCTGTACAAAGGAAAGGGGGAGAGAGAAGTATGTGGTAACCATAGAGGTATTTGCCTTCTTAGTGTGACTGGTAAAATATATGGTAGAATACTCATTGATAGGGTTAGGCATATGACAGAGGAGCTAGTTGGAGAAGAACAAGGGGGATTTAGGAAGGGAAAAGGGTGTGTAGATCAGATATTTGTTCTAAGATGTTTAGTGGAGAAGTATCTAGAGAAGGGAAGGAAAGTGTATGCTGCCTTCATGGACTTGGAGAAAGCTTATGACAGAATAGATAGGCAAGGTATGTGGAAGGTATTAAGAATATATGGAGTGGAGGGGAAATTGTTGAGTGCTGTAATGAGTATGTACGAGGGAGCTAGGGCTACGGTGCGAGTGGATGGTGAGCTGAGTGAGTTCTTTGATCTCAATGTGGGACTGAAACAGGGGTTTGTGATGTCTCCATGGCTGCTTAATATATATATGGATGGGGTTGTAAAGGAGGTGCAAGGTAGGGCAGTGGATGTGGGGCTGGCCCTAATGAATGAGAGTGAGATTTGGAAGCTTCCGGTGTTGCTGTTTGCTGATGATACAGTATTGTTGAGTGAAGATGAATGGGAGTTGCAAGGTTTGGTGAATGAATTTGGGACAGTGTGTAGGAGGAGGAAGCTGAAAGTTAATGTAAACAAAAGTAAAGTTATGGTGTTTGAGAGGAATGAAGTCACAGAGTGTGCAGTGAGGTTGGATGGTGAGGATATGGAGAATGTGAGTGCATTCAAGTACTTGGGTAGTGTGATGAGTAAGGATGGAACTTTGGGGGATGAAGTACGTGAAAGGGTACAGCAGGGAAGGAAGGTTGTTGGTACACTGAAAGCAGTGATGAGAAATAGGGAGGCGAGTATGGAAGTTAAGAAGTCACTGCATGATAGTATTGTGATCCCTACCCTGACGTATGGAAGCGAGGCGTGGACCTTGCAAGAGGGGAACAAGTCAAGAGTGAGAGCAGTGGATATGAGTTACTTGAGAGGAGCATGTGGAGTGACATGGAGGGACAGGTTGACGAATGAAGAAGTGAAGGAACGATGTGGGGTGGATGTGGATGTGGTTGAGAAGATTAGGAGAAATACACTGAGGTGGTTTGGACATGTGGAGAGAATGGAGAATGAAAGACTGACTAAGAGGGTGTATGTAGGTGAGGTGGAGGGAGGGAGAGGGAGGGGTAGACCGAGGATGAGGTGGAGGGATGGAGTTGAGAGGTATATGAGGGAGGGGGGGGTGAGTTGGGAGGAGGGTAGTCAAATGGTGGGTGACAGAGTGACTTGGAGGCGTTTTGTCTGCGGCCACCCTTTGCGGGATTAGGGCGTCGGGCTATAGATAGATAGATAGATAGATAGATAAAAAACAACAACAGCCGAGCACATATTAATTTGTTTGTATTTTAACGTGTAAATCTTTCAGTAACCAAGGACATTATAATTTACTCTGTATTTACTTGTAAATCGTCATTAGCCGAGCACATTATTATTTTCCCTTTATATTCACTTACAAGTATTTCATTAGCCGAGCACATTGTTATTTACCCTATATAATCAATTGTAGATCTTTCAGTTGCCGAGCCCATTAATATGTATAATGACTTGTAATTCTTTCTCACTGTCTTCTTTCAGGTGGACTCAAAAGTACGTGGTGTTGGACTGCAGCACGGAGATGGCCAAGAGTCTTATCATTGACCATGTAAGGGACGTGCATATGGGTCGACGTAACTACCATTACCTTATGTCTGGCCTTGTGAGTACCACCACCCCCACCCTCTCTCATAATCTTACTCTCGCCCCTAACCAAATCACCCTTTTCACAATACGACTCCCACCCACCACCCATACTCACATTCCTATCTTCCTCCACGCCTCACACTCCCTCCGTTGTTCTTGTATCCCGTCATGAGTACAGCTTGTCATCACGCCACCTCAGCTCCTTCTTTATCATCCCATACCTCTCTTACTTTATTTACCCCTTGTCCCCCTTCAGCAGTGTGACTGGGGATTTGGATATAACATCGACTGTTGCCGTTCGTGGTGAAGGAGAAAATTAACACCAGTCTCCATACCTTTTTATTTGCATTTACGACGCCATCCTCACCACAGCAGCTTCCCTGTATCTTCACCCTCTCTTTTCTTGTATACCTTAAAGACTTGTGCTCTCGATAGGCATAAACCTATCTGTTTATCTGTTGACCCCCTTTTAATCATTCCGTTATCACCTTACATTTATTTTTATTCCTTTCACCCCATGTCTCCTAGTGCCTCATAATGACTCGTGCTTCCAACAGACATAAATGCATCTTTTTCTGTTTTACATCTCATTTATTATTCTTCATTTCTCCCTGCCTTCACATTCTCCTTTTTCTGTTTTGCTTCCCATTTATTCTTGGTCATCATTCTCTCCACATTCACCTTTTCTGTTTTACATCCCTTGTATTATTCCTTCATGATTTCTTTATCCACGTTCACGTCTTACCCCGAACCTCCATCCCTCATGCTGTATCATCTCACACCTGCCTCCACGTCAGCTTACCAACCTTACACCCTTTATTGGCTCTCGGACAGTTTATAAGCGTGTCTCTCGCCTGTTTCTCCATACTCTCTTCACCTGTCTATCATTTATCACCTCACTTCGGCCTCTTACCACCTAAATTCCTCTACCCTTATCATTTATCATCTCACTCCTGCCTGCAGTAACTTCACCTAAGTCCCTGTATCCTTATCATTTTTCCTCTCACTCTTGCCTCATAGCACTTTACCTAAGTCCCTCTATCCTTATCACTTATCACCTACCCTTATCTTTTATGATCATATTCTTCCCGCTTATCACCTTACCCAAATCCCCCTCTTTACCCAAATCCCGTTTTCTTTGAGTCACACAGCCAACCACCTCAGTTTTATTGCCACTTAGAGGTGGAAATTGGAACTTGTATTTTCGTTCGCTAAATAATTTCATAATTCGTCTTCCCAGGCGATTTATTTTGCATCTTAACTTTTCTCCCTAGGCGATTTATTCTACATCTTACTTCATTCATAACTTCTCTCCCTAAGCGATTTCTTTTACATCGTACACCTTTCATAACTTCCTTTCTCAAGTGATTTGTTGTACATTTTACACCTCTCATAAATTCTCTTCCTAAAAGATTTATTCCGCATCTTAAACCTTTCGTAACACCTCTTTCTAAACTGTTTATTTTACATCTTTCGTAACTCCTATACGTAAGCGATTTATATTACATCTTACACCATAGTTTTTCTTAAGGTATGTATATCTGTTTAATATGTACACATGCTGGTTCAGTAACCTCCACAAGATGCACAGGAGACATCGTAGTGCTTGATCCTTAGTTGTCAGTGTCTGTCCTGGATCATTTATTCTTTTCCTGCTCCACTGCTACACCCACTCTCACACCAGCAGACTGAGCCGTTCCCACAACAAACAAAATACCATCAGACGAGTTTCTAGTGGAGTGCTATTTATGACCCACCCTGTACTACTACTACTACTACTACTACCACCACCTTTTTTTTTTTTTTTTTTAAATAAAATACCCTCCATCCACTGGGGAATTATATTTTGAAGATCAAAACCAACCTTGCTAATACAGTTCACCATTTGGAGTTGTAATGTGAAGGTTAACACTAACCCTCATATTACAATCCGTTGGCCCCAAGCACGCCAACGGCTGTGGTTACCAACCATCTACTATTACTGTTATTATTTTATTTTATATTTATTGATATTACAGTGTACATAAAGACTTTACTCTATTGGAGTCGCTGGTCTATGCGACTCTCGACCGCTGTAGCTTCGTAATCCATACCCGCCAGAGAGACAGGCCTGAGGGCTGATGATCTTGTGCCCCTGAGACATAGCAGAGCAGACCTCGCGAGGGAGAATGACAGTCGACATCTCATCCAGGCCGTAACAGAACTCTGCGGTTGACGTTTCTTCTCAGAAAGAACCTTTGCCAGTCTCGAATAGAATCTCACTGCCTCTGGACCCATCCCACCTGATGTCGTTAACACAAGGGGAGTGAATCGACCGTGGTCCACATGTTGGATCCATTCTTGATAATTTCTATTTTTTTTCTTGTTCATTCCTTTTGTGTGCAACTACTACTACTACTACTACTACTGCTACCACTACTACTACTACACTACTGCTGCTGCTGCTGCTACGACAACAACAACAACAACTACTACTACTGCTACTACTGCTACTGCTACTACTACTACTACTACTACTACTACTACGACGACGACGACGACGACGACGACTACTACTACTACTTAGATGTGATAAGCAAAACAAATCGCTGAGGTGGGCGCATCACGAAATTTCCGGTCAACACAGCGTCGTATTCTCGTTTGCTTGGCTGTCTTAACACCTCTTCCTAAGCGATTTATTTTGCCCATTTCGCCTTAATATTCACCTTTCTTACTGGTAATTGAGGTGGAGATTGGAGTTAATTAGTGAGGTGGGGAGGGAGAATATATTGGGAGATGATGGCCAAGGATGTAGGGAGGAAAGAAGGGAAGGGGAACGGAATGAGAGGAAGAGGGAGGAAAAAGGAGGTAAGGATGAGAAAGAGAATGAAGGAAGAAGGGCAAGAGAGAGAGAGAGAGAGAGAGAGACTTGAAGATTGGAACCAGGGAGAAGAGAGTCGATTAAGAAGATGGTTAGGACCATAGAGGTCTATGGTTAGGACGGTGAGAAATTAGGTAGGCGATGATGGAAGAGGGGGGGAAGAAGGTGGGAAAGGGAGGGAAATAGAAAGAGAAAGGAAAGGAGGAGAAATGAAGGAAATGAGAAAGATGAAGGAAAGAAGGAGGGAGGAGAAAGAGGGAGATAATGCGGGAGAGGAAGGGAAGGAGGAGAAAGAGTTGATGATGGAAGAGGAGTCTGGACGGGGAGAAAAGGGATGGGAGTGATATGGGAGGGAAGGAAGAGGCATTGAAGGCTTTGATCGAGATGAGAGATAGGATGGTAAAGAAAGAAGGAGTAATTTAATGAAGAAAAGAGGGAAGGAAGAAAGCAGGAAGTATTTGAGGGAGTAGAGGAGTGAAGGAGAGAAAGGAAGGGAGGGAAAACTAAGGGAGATGAGAATAGTTCAGGAAGGATGGAAAAGGTAATGGAGGAAAAGGAGAGTCAGGGGAGGCGGTGATGGAGTAAGATGATAAGGAGAGAAGAAGAGTGAGAAGATTTTGATGGAAACGATAGAAGGGGGGAGAGAGGGTGACAAAATGGAGAGGGTTATGAAAGAATAGGAAGATGGAAGTGGTTTGGGAGGAAGGGACGGGAATGATGAATGAAGATATGAGAGGAGAAGAAGAAAGAGGGAGGGAGCTAGTAATAGAGATAAAAGATAAGGAAGAGGAGGAGGGAAGGGGATGGCAGGGATAGACAAGGAAGTGATGAGGGGAAGGAGAGAGCCTTTAATAGAGGGGAGAGGTAAGATCATAAGGACGAGAAGGACAGAAAAACGACGGAGAGGAGGAGGGTGGGTTTGGAGAAGATGAGAGATAGGAAATGGAGAGAAGATAGCAGCGATGTAGATGGGAGATAGTGAGGGAAGGAAGAGTGAAAGGAGGCAGTGATGAAGACTGGAGGTAGGGAGAGAAGAGGAAAGCGATGGTGTAAGTGAGAGATGTCGCAGAGAGAGAAAGGAATAGGAAAACAGTGATATAGATGTGTAAGTCAAATAGATGAGATGACGAGAATAGCTTTGATGGAAAAGAGAGAGAGAGAGAGAGAGAGAGAGAGAGAGATGAAAACGTTGATGCAAGTAGAAGTGATGATGATGAGAGAGGTGGGAGCGAAGAAGAAAAAAAGGAGAAGAGGAATGCTGTGGTGAAGAGGAGGCATGGGGTGAAAAGAGAAAGGAACTGATGGAGGAAGGGGGAGAAGGAGAGTAGAGGACGGAGTGATGGAAGACGTAGACGTAGAAGGAAGAAGGAGAGGAACAAGGAAATGATGTTATGTATGAGAGATAAGGAGGAAAGGAATGGACGAGCGAGGCTTTGATGAAGAAGAGAGGCAAGGAGAGATGAAAAAAGACAAGGATGAAGAGAATAAATCTGGAAGGAAGAAAAGAGAGGAAGGAGGGTCTTTACCGAAAAGAGAGAGAGAGAGAGAGAGAGAGAGAGAGAGAGAGAGAGAGAGAGAGAGAGAGAGAGAGAGAGAAAATTGCTGATGAGAAAACCCAGCTACTGTTATTGGTCTTATCCACAAACAGACAACTGATTACTGATGGATTTCTTTTCGTCCTCCTCATTCTCACCAGGAGTAATCATATGATTAATCAGTGATGTGTGGTTCGTCGGAGAAATTAAGTATGGCTGAATATAATCATCTGGTAGCAGCAGTAGTAGTAGTAGTAGTAGTTGTAGCAGTAGTAGTAGTACCGGTGATGGTGGTGGTGGGTGGTGGTGGTTGTTGTAATAGTAGTAGTAGTAGTAATGGTAAGTGATAGTAGTAATGGTAAGTGGTAGTAGTAATAGTAGTAGTAGTAATAATGGTAGTACTAATGGTGGTAGTAACAGTAGCAGTATCACAAGATTCTTCTGAAATGTGAACCCAGTTTACTGCGGGCTGAAATTGTCCCAATCCTGCAGCCTTTCCGCGCAGAGGGAGGGAACTGAGGGACGTTTGTATAATCAGGCAGCGACGCTACCCAGTCATATCGGTGCCACCACGTGAAGGTGTCCCTCTCCAGCATTATCTGAAAGTAGCAAAAACAGTATTGAAAATGTCATCGTGGTGAAGGGATCACATACTATTAATCGGTGCTATGGAATCAGTATATGAAATTGGGTTGGAGAGAGAGAGAGAGAGAGAGAGAGAGAGAGAGAGAGAGAGAAAGAAAGAGAGAGAGAGAGAGAGAGATTTAAGAAAAGCATCGACAATCGTATAAAAAAAAAAAGTATCGCATTGGCTACATAGTACGCCTCCTTAAAAAAAAAAAAAAAGGCAAAATAAATGTTCAAAAATAAACAAGAACTGTATTGTGATAGCAAGAGCGAAATTAATCACTTCTTTGTGGTCAGTCAAAAAAAAAAAAAAAAAAAAAAGGTGATATTTGTGTTCTTAGGAGAGCCGACTTGGTGAATGAACCATTTCGTGCTTCTCAGATGCTTTTATACGTAAACTCCCGCACGTGACAGGTTAATGAACTTTCTTAACTCCTCCTGTTCTCAAGGTTGCAAATATTTCGTGAAAACGTCATCAGCTTGAAGTGGTTTGAACAACAAACGATAATAAATTAAGTTTGTGAATGCCGCGGAGGACTCCACCTAACACTAATGAAAGGTAATTTAGAAAATAAATTGCTGTTGTGATCCTGGTCGGGACAAATAAATTAACCGTATGATTTAATTAGGATAAGCAAACTTTAATTTTGACGGCAATAAAATGGATTTATCAACAGGGCTGTCTCTGTGATACTTAAAATCTAATATTTGTTCCTCCTCTCTCAGCACCAGGTGGTGGGGGGGGAGGGGGAGCGGAGAGGGAGAAATTACTTCTCCATTTAGCTCTAGATGACTGTCCACCCCCGTTTCCTTGTTCGTTGTCGTCGCGGGGGGGGGAGGGGGGCTTCGGAGACGTCAAATGAGACAATGTGTGGGGGAGTATAGCAGGGTGCCTTAATGGACTCCACTGTGTGTGGAGGTTTGGTTGCTGGGTGGACGTCGCTTTTGCGTCTTTAGTCTGTTATGCCCTTTCCCCTCTCCTTAGGTCCCTGTCGATGCTCCGACTAATATTGCAAAGCCCTTTTCTTCTACTGATGCTTCTTCTATTCTTTTCTCCCATCCTTTATGCTCCATCCTCGGTTTTAAATAGTGGAATTTTCCACAGTCGTCAGAATTTCATAAATGGCCTTTGGCATGTTACAGCAATAAGGATTACGGTATGCCTGTGGACTGTTGGTCAGGCCAGTTGTGGGGACCATTGTGGTTTGGCACCTCCCCGGTGTGTTGACCTCTGCATAGGCGGAAATGTTACTAAGCTACAGCTGCGGATCCATGGATGCAGTTGCTTTGTAATGGGACTCTCGGCCACTGGCCAGTGGCCCAGTGTTGTGCTGGGAGACTCTCCTCTCCCACACGGTGGTGCTATCCCTTCTTGGGTAGGGCAGGGAGTGCTTGCTTGGAACTTGGTCTCTGCATGGGTAGTTTGCTGGGCCTCAAGACTCCGAGTATCGCCCACTCAATCCTTTCTTTTTCAGCAGTTATGTTGAGCCTTCCACTTACCACCTATGATTATGGAAATTGTCTCAAGCTTCCTCTACATCGGTTCTGCTGATGTTTTGACCCTGATGAAGACCCTGGCTTCTCTTCCTGATACTTCTCTGGCTCTTCCTACTGTTTCCCATCCTCTACTCACCTCTTCTGTTTCGTCCCACTTAACTACGCCATTTCCCGCCTCACAGTCCCTTACTTCCATAACTCTCTGTCCACCTGTTCATCTTTCATAGTAACTTCTGAACCTTAATTGCCGCCACCCCTTCCTGTTCTTCGGCTTCCTTGTCCTGTCCTCATATGCCTTCCCTATTCATTAATCCTGTCTTGACCACATCCTTTTTTGGGTTCCAGACCTGGTCTCGGTATTTTAACATCACAAATGGGTGATCTCTCGATATGCCTCTCTCTGTTACATGAGGTAGATGCTGATGTTACATCCTCTGTGTGACTCAGTGGCTCTCGTCATCTTAAAATGTTCAGTGCAACCGAGGCAGAAAAAAGTTAAATCTTTATTGGATCCCTCCAGCAGTCCAAGCTCAGTCTCTCCAGATGCACAGTTAAATTCATCTACAAGCACTGTCAGTCTTTCCTCTTTCTTGTCCATGGGTAATCAGAATTTTGCTGATTGTTCTGAGGATATTAGACTCATTCTTTCTAACAGCATCCTCCAAATCTTTCTGTTCATTGTTACATCCATCTTCCCCATGGATGCCATCTACAACAAGCTCATATTGCTAAAACTGTATTTGAATCTCACAATCTTCCATCTTCAGTTAGTAGAAAACTACAAACCACCTTCAGTCTAATGCCATATTAATTAATAAATGTATTTTTCTTTATTTTTCATTCCCTTCACCCGCAGAGGAAGATAAGGATTTGCGCGTATTCAGAGGAGAATTTATAAGTGTTTCTTTCCTTCCCAGAGTCATGCACCAGCAATGCAGTAAAAAGAGTGGTAAATTCAGTAGAAAAAATATATTTTGCCTTTTATTTAATCATAGTTATATAAATTTGAGTGTAATGGGTTGTTAGATGCCACTTGGAGACTCAAAAAGAGAACTTCCTGGATAAGATAGCAGACTACGAGGTGCTACCCAAAAGTTTTTGAATTTTGAAAGCAGAGCAGAAACCACTTGTCATACAGTGTGTGGATGCTGGGTGGCGGTGCATGCACCCTTTGTTTGTTACTGTCAAGTGGTATTGTGCAAAGTGGATGGATTTGCTGAATGTTTGTGTGCTTTAATCATTGTGTTTGGGTTAGTTTGCAAATTTTGTGAACTAAAAAATGGAGGATGTGAAAGGGCAACATGTGTGCATCAAGTTTTGTGTGAAACTCGGGAATAGCATGGCAGAAACTCATAAAATGGTAAAACAAGCATTTGGTGACAGTACTTTGGGGGTTACACAAACCTATGACTGGTTTAAGCATTTTAAAAATGGGTTAACAGATGATGATGTACGTTTTGGTCACCCTTCCACCAGTTCAGCTCCTGACAGTGTGGCCAGAGTTAATGCAACCATCCTCGAAGATCGCAGAAGGACAATCCATGATGATTGTGACGTTATTAGTCAGTCGTTTGGAACTTGCCAATGCATTTTGTTTGGCGATGTGAGGAAAAAACTTCCAGACAAGTGGTGCACAAACAAATTGGTGTTTCACCATGACAATGTACTCATGCAGACAGGCGATGTTTTTCATCAGTTTTTGGCATTGAAAAAAAAAAAAAAATGCTGATTCTCCCCCACCCCTCGTATTCACCAGATTTGACCTCCTGTGATTTTTTTTTTCTCATTCTGAAAATGAAAATCCAGCAGAAAGGACTAAGTTTTGAAACCACTGAAGAGATCCAGGAGAAAATCGCAGACAGTGCTGAACAAGCTGACGCTCAAGGACTTCTGGAATGTGTTCCGATTGTGGTAAAAACACCGGGATCAGTGTCTGAACTCCCAAGGATACTTCTTTGAAGGGGTTGGTGGTGATTAGGGCTTGACCAAAGCTTTTTTCCTTCGGGAACTTTTGGGTAACACCTCGTAAAATAGATGATAAAATGGATAGAGGCAGGTCACATCCATTGTAGAACAGACAGCAGATGGACAACCCAAATAAATAACTGACAAAACAGAGATGGAGTGAGGGGAAGGGTCAGGCAGAGGACAAAATGATGTCATGATATGCAGATTCACTTGGATTTGATGGAACAGGCTAACAGCCAATGTAACCAAGTGGGCAAGCCAATGTATTTGCCCATGAATGTGAATTGCCTGCCATCACTAAAAAACTAGATCAGTAATCCTGTCAATCGGAGACATATCATTGCAGCTTCGCCAAAATCGAAAAATTAAGTCTTCGGATTTCGCTGTTTACTTCTACTAAGTTGAGTAGGTTACCTCACTAGCATTCAGAAGCCTGAAATTGGGTATTATTTTGGTGAAGGTCTTTAAGTACGTATAAGAGGCCTTTCAAGAATTTCTAATATTTACCCTTCAAATAGCCGTTCTGGTCATTGAGGGTATAATAGAAATTGACAACTAATGGCAAGCTAAAAGAAGGAGTTAGGGGGTATTTCTTGCAGAATCCTCTGGCAGTCGGAGGCATACCATCGCTGCATCGCCAAAATTGTTAACAAGCTAACCATTTTTTTTTTTTTTTTTAATGCGAGGAAGAAGGAACCAAAGGCCATGAGCCCGCAGTAACAGTTCCCTCAAAGATACTGCCCACATGTTGGATACAATTTGCCCACTTGACTTTTTGATACTTTAGTACACACACACACACACACACACACACACACACACACACACACACACACACACACACACACACACACACACACACACACACACATACACGCGCACACACGCACACATACACATACACTCGCTCGCTGGTGCAGTGGTAACGTTCTCGCTTGCCAACTGGTGGACGAGAGTTCGCGCCTCGCTCAGGTTGCGAAAAGTTTCACTGATGAAGTGGGTGGTTACTGTCCCCCTGGAGCAAGGGGATGGGTGTGTGTGTGTGTGTGTGTGTGTGTGTGAAGGTCACAGCCTTGCCCTTAGATCGGACTATATGAGCTCTCGGCTCCCTTCCGGGAGGGTAAAAAGCTGACGATCATGACCATCAAGTGATAATGACCGACCCGGTGAATTACACACACACACACACACACACACACACACACACACACATCTCCCATTCAGCCATTATTAAGTCCTGTTTGGCAATTAAAGAGCATAATTACTGGTAGATTTTCCTTATCTGATATACTATAGCACTAGCCGTGTGTGTGTGTGTGTGTGTGTGTGTGTGTGTGTGCGTGTGCGTGTGTGCGTGTGCGTGTGCGTGTGTGCGTGTGCGTGTGTGTGTGTGTGTGTGTGTGTGTGTGTGTGTGTGTGTTTTGAGCAGCCGAAACTACACATTCAAATCGCACCAAAATTGGCACAAAAATCGCAAAAAATCGCTGATGAGAAAAAACTTGGTCCCATCACGATTGAAAAACTTTTACTATATTTAATGAGCGATCACATTTTGACCAAAAAACGACGCTCCTGGCGCCCGGCATGGGATCTCCGTAGAATTTTTTGCCCGTAGCTATAACTAAAATATAGCAGCGCGAGAGCTCTTCGCAGGAGCAAGTGCAAGGGCCCCGCAGGGCCCACGAGCACTTCTACTGGGTAAAGTAGTCATGTAGCTTGAGTAAAACACTGCGGCAATAGAAAGTGAACTAAAAAATATATACAAGGTTAATAATAATAATGGTAATAGTAATAATAATAATAATAATAATAATAATAATAATAATAATTATCTATCTATCTATCTATTGCCAA
>NC_136954.1:47224272-47239272 GCF_032717465.1 Coenobita brevimanus | reverse complement strand
ATAATAATAATAATGATAATAATAATAATAATAATTATTATTATTATTATTATTGTTACTACCACTACTACTACTACTACTACTACTACTACTACTACTATTATTATTATTATTATTATTATTATGTGTGGTAGGTTAACGTGCTCATTTTGCTTTTTTGAGGGTGGCTGGTAAAAATGATTTCTAAAGAACTGCTTTGTGATTTTCAAATATTGGTTCGTAACAGTATGTACTAAGTCTCTCCGACAAGGCGAGTTTGTTTTCACCCCTGTTTGTTTGTATGTTATCAGGATTACTTATAAACTAAGAGAGATTTGGATCAAATTTGGTGGGTAGATAGCCCATGTTTGTTTGTCTGTTAGCAGGATTACTCAAAAACTAAAAGAAAGATTTGGACCAAATTTGGTGGGTATATAGCCCATGCCCCAGGGAACAATCAGTTAACTTTGGGGGCCGATCCGGATCGTATTACAGGTTCTGGATCCGGAAAACATGTTTTGCGAAACTCTGATCAATGATGGGAAAATCTAACCCATTATGAAGAGTGATTTGGAAATTACGTTGCCCTTGCCGGAGTGATGCTCTCCACTGAGTGCCCCTCTAATTTGGAATATATTATCGGTATTGGAGGGCCGGGTTGATTTTGGAATTTTTCTTTTTCAATTGACTGGATGAGACAGATGCATGTCGGTAAGTACTGAAAAAAAATATTGTTTCTCTTGGTGAGTGAGATGTTTTGCCATCAATGTATAATCTGCCGGCAAAAATTCCTGGCTGTGTATTATTTACTGCAGTACGTACACATTAGTTTGGCCCGGATTTCGTCCTTTTGAGGAGTATTTCACGTAACTCTGTGGCAGAAAAGACAATGCTACGGCTGTGCATCTTTTTTATTGCGCTTCTTTGTGACTAGCATCATATTTTACTGTTTATCTGCTGTTACAGTTCAGTATTCAAGACAGAGAAACGTCAGTCTGAGGACAAGTTACAGTGAAAGTGTATAGCAAAATTTCCCAGCTGTTCTAGGGTTATACCGTTTGTACTTAAACCTGACCCAGATTTTCGTCCTTTTGCAGCCTATTTCTCGTAGCATAGTGACAGAAAAAGACAAGGCTACGGCTCTACGTCCTTTTCATAGCACTTCTTCGTGACTAGGTTCGTATTCTAGTCTTAATTCATAGTTACAGATCAGCATGCAAAATGGAAAGATGGCAATTTTAGGACATGTTAGAGTAACAAAAAAAAAAAAGGTGTAATCGTGCATTCCAGAGTCATAGATTCTAATCACCCTTGCCTCAGTCTGAAAGGTAGTCGTGACCTTACACACCAATGACATGTTGTTGATGGTTCGAAGTAACTCTAGACTGCACGAGTGTCATCGACAACTGCTGCTCGTATATTCAAACGGCCTTCGAATGACCACCTTAGCACTGAACAGCGAGCCCTGGTTACGACGTAAGATAGTTTAAGGTGAAAATATGACTTTTGACTCTGCTGTATTACCATTCATTGTGCTTAATTAAAATAAATAACATATACAGTAAACACGGGGAATGTAGAATCAGCATCGAAGGTCATGTCGCCTCCCCTGCCTCTCTCCACAAGCTTAAAATCAATGTGGTGTGCAGCATTCGGCGCTCAAGACGCTGATCTGAGGCCAGATGAGGTCAGCAATGTCGGTTGCTGCAGATTTTAATCATCAAAGTGCTTAGAGAGAATAATTGGATTGACAACAGGACTTCTGATGCCTACTTTATAATAAGAAGCCAAAATGATGGAGTCTGTAATTACTAGAAGATCAATTTCAGTCTTTGTGCCAGTGGTGAAGGAAATTGTATTATTTATTTTTGTGAGATGGAAGGGTGTATGCGGAGAAGAAAATTGAAAGCCCCCAAATAAACTAGCTTACGGAAAAATTATACCCATACTTAGAATGTGCTTATTTAGAAGGTGAAACAGCTTCGGCCCGACTTGGACCCTCATCAGATAGCATGTGAAAAATGGCAGAACATGTGCATTGATACAAACGGAGTAAGAAAGAGACGAAAGGGGTGGCATGTCTGAAGTGGATAGACGTTAGGGGAAGCTGTTTTATCTGCCTCCAAAATTGCTTTCCAAAAGGTGGATATAAGTATTACTACTGAACACTTCACGGCTCTTTAATAAAAAGACTAAAAGTAACATGTATAAAGTATTATGTATAATAATAGGTTAAGCTATGGTTACGTGTCAGAGCTTTGTGGTAATTGGTGCATTCCTCAGGGAGATTGATCTAAGGATTCGCTTGCCGGACTAGGCTAGATTTTAGTACAAAGATACACAACCTTCTACCACATGTAACAGGTATGTAAAGTTTTCTCCTTTTGGAACTGTGAGGAACACACACACACACACACACACACACACACACACACACACACACACACACACACACACACACACACACACACACACACACACACACACACACACACACACCAAAGTATGTGTCTTTGAGTTGAGATCTGTGAACCTCTGCCTCAAAAGTGACAAGGATTTGGAGAGAGAGAGAGAGAGAGAGAGAGAGAGAGAGAGAGAGAGAGAGAGAGAGAGAGAGAGAGAGAGAGAGAATGAGAATTACATTAAAACTCTTGCGCCCCTCAAAGAGCTCTACTTCCAGACAGGGAGAAAAGAATTTTATAATGTCTCCTCACCTTTCTAAGATCTCCTCCTCCTCCTCCTCCTATGCCCATATCGTTTTCCTGCCTCTGTATTGGCACACTCGTCTAGTCTTGTCTTGTTACCGCTCTTGTCAAGCTCTTCAGATCATAATTAAGGTGTTTAGTTCGCTTTCACTACGCCCCCCCCTCAACTTCACCTCTCCTCTACCTCCATCTTCATTATGGCTTTCTTCTGTATTTCCCGCCACTAATTTTAAACACACACACACACACACACACACACACACACACACACACACACACACACACACACACACACACACTCTCTCTCTCTCTCTCTCTCTCTCTCTTTCTCATATCGGTCGGTTTGTCTATGTCATTCTAACTGTCTGTTTATCTACCTATCTATCTATGTCTATCTGTCTATCTATCTGTCTCAGCTTCAACCCTATCAGACCCCCAGATACAAACATGTCTTCTTTCCACCAGCCGACCCTATCCAGCCTAAGAATGGCCTCTCACCGTCTCAGCATTAACCCTTTGAAGTTAATGGATTCCCTGTGTGTATCAGTGTATACCTTGACTCATGTGTCCTTTCCTTCTTGGCCTTCAGCAGTAACCTTCCACCCAGAGTGTTGGGCTTATACTGAATAGATAAGTGTCTAAGGAAACGAATAAATTAAAATCATAACCAACATACACTTAGTCACAGCCAGAACAAGATACAGGTAATCATATAGTAAAGGTTAATGTCACAGGTACTTCTGTACTGTATCATTATTTCCTCTGTACCAAGCACCTGTGTTATGTGTCATTATTTCCTCTGTACCAAGCACCTGTGTTATGTATCATTATTTCCTCTGTACCAAGCAACTTTATTATGTATCATCATCATGTCCTCTGTACCAAGCACCCGTATTATGTATCATTCCCTCTGTACCAAGCACCTGTTTTATGTATCATCATTCCCTCTGTACCAAGCACCTGTAGTATGTAAGATACCATTTCCTCTGTATCAAACACCTTTATACTTTGTATCAAACACCTATATACTGTATCATTTCCTGTATCAAACACCTTAATAGTAACATCATTTCTTTTGTATCAGGCACCGTTATACTGTATCATCATTTCTTCTGTATCAGGCACCGTTGTACTGTATCATCATTTCCTCCATCAAACACCTGGATATTGTATCATTTCCAGTGTATCAGCCATCTCTACCCTCATTTCTTCTCAGTCTTGGTCTCTGCTTGAGTCCACAACTCTTACTTAAACTAAAAGCCAGAATAATTCCAGTTTTCCTCTACATCTCACTGTCCCATACACAAACTTTTTCTGTATCCTCCTACTTTCTCTATATTCATTTCAAAGCCAAAGGTGGCTGTTGTGTATATATACGCAACGACTTACCTTGCTCTCGTGTTCCTGAACTCGATTCTTCTGAATTCTCTACACTCTGGCTTCGGCTTTCCTGTCATTCTCCGACTAAATATATCTGTGCTGTTTACTTGTCCCCTAATTCTACTGACTGTCAAAAATTCTGTGACTATCTTACTTCTACGATGGAACACATTCTATCCATTTCTCCTTTCTCTGAAATCTCCATTCTAGGAGATTTCAATGTTCACCACCACCTTTGGCTCTCCCCTCCTTTCACTGATCCACCTGGTGAACAAGCCTACATCTTTTCTATCCTTAATGACCTAGAGCAGCTTGTACAGCACCCTACCCGTATCCCAGACCGCCTTGGAGAGAGCTCCAACATACTTGACCTCTTCCTTACAACTAATCCTTCTGCTTACACTGTTAATCTTTTCTCTCCGTTGGGCTCCTCTGATCACAACCTTATCACCTTAACCTGTCCTATCACTCCGGTACGGCCTGTGAACCCTCCAGGGAATTGTCGCCTGTGGCATTTTGGAGCCGCGGATTGGGAGGCCCTCAGGCAGTACTTCTTTGATTTTCCCTGGAATGACTATTGCTTCCATGGCCGGGAGCCATCTGAGTGGGCCTTGCGCATTATGGAGGTTATTCTCTCGGGCATGGAAGCACACATTCCTTTCTCATATCCTTTGACTAACGCGAGAAAGCCTTGGTTTAATCACGCTTGTTCTAATGCTGTCCGCAACAAGGAGAGGGCCTACAAAAGGTGCCGGAGCCAACTCACCCCTGAATCACATCATCTTTACGTTTCTGGCTGGAATCGTGCTAAGTCTGTTCTTCGCTCTGCTAAAAATAATTTCATCCATACTAAATGCTCTCAACTCTCCAACTCGCATTCTTTCTGCTCCTTCTGGCACCTTGCCAAAAACCTTTCTAACAACTTTACCTCATCATCCTTCCCTGCTCTTTTCTACTCTGATGGTTCTGTAGCTATTTCTTCTACTGATAAAGCAGATCTCTTCGCACAGACTTTCTCCTCCAATTC
Source organism: Coenobita brevimanus (assembly GCF_032717465.1). Classification (NCBI taxonomy): domain Eukaryota; kingdom Metazoa; phylum Arthropoda; class Malacostraca; order Decapoda; family Coenobitidae; genus Coenobita; species Coenobita brevimanus. Next base: position 47,234,181 of record NC_136954.1, on the reverse strand, counting down.
CACCTTAGACGATTCCATTGCTGTTCCTCCGTCACTTCCCGCCTCTGACTTCCTCATGGCTGACATTAAAGTTTCTTCAGCTGATGTATTTTCTGCCATCACTGGCCTCAATACTAACAAGGCATATGGGTCTGATGGAGTCCCTCCTGTTGTTCTCAAGAACTGTGCTTCTGTGCTTACACCTTGCCTAGGCAAATTCTTTCGCCTTTGTCTGTCAACTTGTACCTTTCCTTCTTGCTGGAAGTTTGCTCTCATTCAGCCAGTCCCAAAGAAGGGTGACCACTCCCAACCCTCCAACTATCGTCGAATTGCTTTAACGTCCTGTATTTCAAAAGTTTTCGAGTCAATTCTCAATAGAAAAATTGTAAGGCATCTTTCCTATCACAGCCTTCTTTCTGATCATCAGTACAGGTTCCGTCAGGGACGCTCCGCTGGTGATCTTCTCACCTACCTTTCAGCCTCCTGGTCATCCTCCTTTCGGGACTTTGGCGAAAGCTTTGCCATTGCACTTGACATCTCAAAGGCTTGCGATCGAGTCTGGCATAAATCTTTAATTTCCAAACTGCCCTCTTACGGTTTCTATCCTTCTATCTGTGCCTTCATCGCTAGCTTCCTTTCTGGTCGTTCTATAGCCGCTGTTGTAGATGGCCATCGTTCTTCTCCTAGATCTATCAACAGTGGTGTTCCTCAGGGCTCTGTCCTATCACCAACTCTCTTCCTTTTATTCATCAATGACCTAAGCTGTACATCTAACCCTATACACTCATATGCTGATGACTCCACCCTTCACCTTTCCATTCGGTTCCCGCAACGCCCCTCTCAGCAGTTACTTCAGCAAACAAGGGATGAGGCCATGGAACACCTAATGTCTGACTTAGCTCGTATCTCTGACTGGGGTAAAAATAATCTTGTTGTTTTTAATGCTTCTAATATTCAGTTCTTAAACCTATCAACCCATCAAAATCTTCCACAGGTATACCCACAAATGTTTAATAATATTCAGCTTAATCCTACATCATCCTTGAACATGCTCGGGGTTTCATTTACTCGGGACTTATCTTGGAAAGATCATATTACATCTCTTGTGAAATCTGCTTCGAAGAGATTGGATGTGCTAAGCCGACTCCGTTCTTTTTTTTACCCCTGCACATTTGTTGACTCTATACAGGGGTTTTATCCGTCCCTGTTTGGAGTACAACTCTCATGTGTGGGGAGGCTTCCCACATACAGCTCTTCTCAATAGGGTGGAGTCAAAGGCTTTTCGTCTCATTAACTCTCCTCCCCTAACTGACTCCCTTCAACCTCTGTCTCTTCGCCGCACTGTTGCATCTTTATCTCTTTTCTATCGCTGCTTTAATGGTCACTGCTCCTCTGAACTGTCTGCTTGCATTCCTCCACCTCTACGACGTGCGCGTAGCACCCGTCTCCCGGTGACGACTCAAGATGCCTGGAACCACTGTCTGACTCTCTTCTTCTTCATTTCTGCAACATTCGTGGCCTTTCCTCTAACTTTCGCTCTGTTGAGCACCACCTCTCCTCCTCTAAACCTCACCTTCTTTTTCTAACAGAGACTCAGCTGTCTGAGGCAACTGACAGCAAACCCTTTTCTGTATCCTCCTACTTTCTCTATACTCATTTCAAAGCCAAAGGTGGCTGTTGTGTATATATACGCAACGACTTATCTTGCTCTCGTGTTCCTGAACTTGATTCTTCTGAATTCTCCACACTCTGGCTTCGGCTTTCCTGTCATTCTCTGACTAAATTTATCTGTGCTGTTTACTTATCCCCTAATTCTACTGACTATCAAAAATTCTTCGACTATCTTTCTTCTACGATGGAACACATTCTATCCATTTCTCCTTTCTCTGAAATCTCCATTCTTGGAGATTTCAGTGTTCACCACCACCTTTGGCTCTCCTCTCCTTTCACTGATCCACCTGGTGAACAAGCCTACATCTTTTCTATCTTTACTGACCTAGAGCAGCTTGTACAGCACCCTACCCGTATCCCTGACCGCCTTGGAGAGAGCTCCAACATACTTGACCTCTTCCTCACAACTAATCCTTCTGCTTACTCTGTTAATCTTTTCTCTCCGTTGGGCTTCTCCGATCACAACCTTATTACCTTAACCTGTCCTATCACTCCGGTACGGCCTGTGGACCCTCCAGGGAAACGTCGTCTGTGGCATTTTGGAGCCGCAGACTGGGAGGCCCTCAGGCAGTACTTCTTTGATTTTCCCTGGAATGATTATTGCTTCCATGGCCGTGAGCCATCTGAGTGTGCCTTGCGCATTACGGAGGTTATTCTCTCGGGCATGGAAGCATACATTCCTTTCTCATATCCTTTGACTAATGCAAGAAAGCCTTGGTTTAATCACGCTTGTTCTAATGCTGTCCGCAACAAGGAGAGGGCCTACAAAAGGTACTGGAGCCAACCCACCCCTGAATCACATAATCTTTACGTTTCTGCCCGGAATCGTGCTAAGTCTGTTCTTCGCTCTACTAAAAATAATTTCATCCATACTAAATGCTCTCAACTCTCCAACTCGAATTCTTCCCGCTCCTTCTGGCATCTTGCCAAAAATCTTTCTAACAACTTTACCTCATCATCCTTCCCTCCTCTTTTCTACTCTGATGGTTCTGTAGCTATTTCTTCTACTGATAAAGCAGATCTCTTCGCACAGACTTTCTCCTCCAATTCTACCTTAGACGATTCCGGTGCTGTTCCTCCATCACTTCCCCCCTCTGACTTCCTCATGGCTGACATTAAAATTTTTTCAGTTGATGTATTTTCTGCCATCACTGGCCTCAGTACTAACAAGGCATATGGGCCTGATGGGGTCCCTCCTTTTGTTCTCAAGAACTGTGCTTCTGTGCTTACACCCTGCCTAGGCAAACTCTTTCGTCTTTGTCTGTCAACTTGTACCTTTCCTTCTTGCTGGAAGTTTGCTCTCATTCAGCCAGTCCCAAAGAAGGGTGACCACTCCCAACCCTCCAACTATCGTCCAATCGCTTTAACGTCCTGTATTTCAAAAGTTTTCGAGTCAATTCTTAATAGAAAAATTTTAAGGCATCTTTCCTATCACAACCTTCTTTCCGATCGTCAGTATGGGTTCCGTCAGGGACGCTCCACTGGTGATCTTCTCACCTACCTTTCAGCCTCCTGGTCATCCTCCTTTCGGGACTTTGGCGAAAGCTTTGCCATTGCACTTGACATCTCAAAGGCTTTCGATCGAGTCTGGCATAAATCTTTAATTTCCAAACTGCCCTCCTACGGTTTCTATCCTTCTATCTGTGCCTTCATCGCTAGCTTCCTTTCTGGTCGTTTTATAGCCGCTGTTATAGACGGCCATCGTTCTTCTCCTAGATCTATCAACAGTGGTGTTCCTCAGGGCTCTGTCCTATCACCAACTCTCTTCCTTTTATTCATCAATGATCTTCTAAGCTGTACATCTAACCCTATCCACTCATACGCTGATGACTCCACCCTTCACCTTTCCATTCGGTTCCCGCAACGCCCATCTCAACAGTTACTTCAACAAACAAGGGATGAGGCTATGGCACACCTAATGTCTGACTTGGCTCGTATCTCTGACTGGGGTAAAAATAATATGGTTGTCTTTAATGCATCTAAGACTCAGTTCTTACTCCTTTCTACCCGACAAAATCTTCCACAGGTATACCCACTAATGTTTAATAATATTCAGCTTAATCCTACATCATCCTTGAACATGCTTGGGGTTTCATTTACTCGGGACTTATCTTGGAAAGATCATATTACATCTCTTGTAAAATCTGCTTCCAAGAGATTGGGTGTGCTAAGCCGACTCCGCTCTTTCTTTACCCCTGCGCAATTGTTGACTCTATACAGGGGTTTTATCCGCCCCTGTGTGGAGTACAACTCTCATGTGTGGGAAGGCTCCCCTCATACAGCTCTTCTCAATAGGGTGGAGTCAAAGGCTTTTCGTCTCATTAACTCTCCTCCTCTTACTGACTCCCTTCAACCTCTGTCTCTTCGCCGCACTGTTGCATCTTTATCTCTTTTCTATCGCTACCTTAATAGTCACTGCTCCTCTGAACTGTCTGCTTGCATTCCTCCACCTCTACGACGGGCGCGTAGCACCCGTCTGGCAGCAGACTCTCATCCTTTTTCTGTCCAACTCTCTAATACAAGAATTAACCGTTACTCCCAGTCTTTCATTTATGCAACAGGTCAACTCTGGAACTGTCTCCCTCTGTCTGTATTTCCTGCTGCCTATGATCTCCAGTCTTTCAAACGCAGTGTGTCCAGGCATCTCAAAATGATCGGATCTTGAATTTGGCTCTATATTGTATTTTGTTTTTCTCTTGGAGGGAACTGTTACTGCGGGCTCATGGCCTTTGGTTCCTTCTTCCTCGCAAAAAAAAAAAAAAAAAAAAAAAAAAACTCTCATCCCTTTTCTGTCCAACTCTCTAATGCAAGAGTTAACCGTTACTCCCAGTTCTTCATTTATGCAACAGGTCAACTCTGGAACTGTCTCCCTTTGTCTGTATTTCCTGCTGCCTATGATCTCCTATCTTTCAAACGCAGTGTGTCCAGGCATCTCGAAAAGAATGGATCTTGAATTTGGCTCTTTCTTGTATTTTGTTTTTCTCTTGGAGGGAACTCTTATTGCGGGCTCATGGCCATTGGTTCCTTCTTCCTCGTATAAAAAAAAAAAAAAAAAAAAAAGCAGCCTGATACATTTCTTGACTCAGGTCTCACTCCCTCCTCTTCCTCACGCCCTTCAAATAATTTTTCCCCAAACAACAGCCACGTCCTTCTTTTCTCCAGCTTTCCTTTCTTCCCTCCACCTTCCTTCATTCCTCCTTTCCATCTTTCAGGCTTTTTTTTTTTTTTCCTTTCACTTCTTCACCTCTTCCTGCCATCTATTTGCCTTCGTCTTTCATCAGTTCCATCTCTTCATCTCTTCCCTCCTACTCACCCTCTTCCATCTCTCCAACTCGCTCTTCCTTTTCCCTTCATATTCCTTCATATTCTTTCCATTTCTCCGCCTTCCTTTTTTTCAGTGCCTTTCATTTTTTCCCTTTACCCCCCTCATCGTACCCCCTTTCTCCTCGCTTATTTTACTGCTTCCATCCCTTCTTTCCTCCTCCTTTGACTTTCTCTTACTTCCTCTTCTCTTCTCTCCTTCATTCTGTATAGTCTCTCCCTCCCTCTCTTTCCCTGTCTGTCCCTCCTTCTGTTTCCTCCTTTCCCTCTTTCCTACCTCCACTCTTTCCTACATCCTCTGTTTCCTACACCCTTTCTTTCCTACGTCCTCTGTTTCTTATGTCCTCCCTTTCCTACTCCATTCTCTCCTCTTTCGCACAGTTTTTTTTTTTTTAAGTCCCTGCCTCTATCTCCTCCTCTCATCTCCCTCTCTCTTTCCTACATCCTCCTCTCCCCTCTCCGTCAGCTTTTATAGCCGTTCCCTCCCTCTCCTTCTCTTTCCTTCCTTCCTTCCCCTCATTCCTACCTCCATTCCCTCTTTCCTACCTCCCGTCTTTCCTCTCTTTCTCATTTTTTTTGTAGTATGCCCTTCCCTCTCCTTCTCATTCCTTCCTCCTTCCCTCTTTTCTTTCCCTCCTTTTCCCCTTCACTCCTCTTTCCATCCTCCCTCCCTCTCCTTCTCTTTCCTTCCTCCTTCCCTCTCTTCCTCACCCTGCCCCACTTCCTCACCAATATTGCCTTGAAAATTTACCACATGATGCTCACTTTCCAATATTTTATGAGTCGGTGGCTTCTCCAAGGCTTTTCCAAGGCTTACTCCACCACGCACACAGGCCAATATTCTCGTCCGTTGAGGAAGCTCCTTAACACCTCCTCCAAAGAGATTTATTTTGCTTATTACACCTTGCTATGCTCTTCTGTGATATTTAAATCATTATAATATCAACATGCTCTTCATCGATAACGTAAAAAGTATACTAACCTTCCGTGTCCAAAAATAAATCGCTAAGGAAGAGTTGCTAGGGAGTCTCCTTGAGCGACGGGCCATAGAATACCACTGAAGAAAATACAGATACTTGTAAGGGCCCGGACACACTTGCCCCAGAACATTTGATCGACAAGACGAAACGAAGTACCGGGTTAGAGCTGCTTCATTATTCGAGTGTGAACATTGGAGGGACCCCTGAGCCTCGTTTCCTCTTGACGATAACACGTTCGGGGGCAAGTGTGTCCGGGCCCTTTGGCAGATACAAAGGGAAGAGCTGGTACTTGCAAATCCGAGAGAGAGAGAGAGAGAGAGAGAGAGAGAGAGAGAGAGAGAGAGAGAGAGAGAGAGAGAGAGAGAATGCATACCCGACACAGAATACCATAAAAAAAAAAATCTTTATATATAAATGGGAAGGATAGTTGTTTCACCTTACCCTGGCCTGGATTTTCGTTCTTTGTAGATTATTTCACGTAGTCCGCTGGTAAAGATAAAACTGCGATAAAACTGCGGGTCTACGTATTTTCCACAGCACTTCATCGTGACTAGCACCATATTCTAGTGTTAATCCCTCATTACAACTCAGCATTCAAGATGGAGTGATGGCAGTTTTAGGCCAAGTTAGCGTAAAATGAGTATAGTAATTGTAAGACGAATGCAAGTACATATAAGGAAGTTAATCTATTTGAGTCATCACATCATACATTACACTTAGTACATAACATACATAATGCAAGTACATGTAATGCTAAAGTACATGTTATAAAAGTGAAGCATGTTATACATAGAGTACATATTAAAACTCCCAACCTTCTGCACTACAAGACCTGTATTCTCGTCGGTTAAGGAAGCTCCCCAACACCTCTTCCTAAGCGATTTGTTTTGCTTATTACTCTTACTGCACTCTACGGTGTCATTTAAAGCATTCCTTTGCCTCCATTTTCAGCATAAATAACATACAGATTCATATTATCCAGCCTTATGCTAAACTAAATCGCTATGGCAGAGATGCTAGGGAGCTTCCTTAACCGACGAGAATATTGGCCCAAGTCATTCTCAGCTCGACCGTTTGGCGTTAGTTAATAAATATTACCAGAACAATAGTACCACTGAGGCTCTTGTGACTCATTCTCAGCTGAACAAAATAATTTAGCGTTAACAGGGAGTTGTTCCGACCATGAGAGGGTTAATGGTACCAGGATTAACGCTCAGATTAGCACTCAGTCACCTGTGACTCATTCTCAGCTCAAGAAAATTGCTTAGCTTTAACGAGGATAGAAGACTGGCATTGTCAACCATAGAGGGATTAATACTAGTAATACTAATAATACAAATACATATAATTCAAATACAAATAATTTTAAACGAGGAAAAAAAGTGCCATTATTAAGGTGGAAAATATTTAATGTCCCATTATTAGCCCATTTTCTACAATGACGACTTTTCAAGCGTATTCTTACTTTTATACACTTTGGGGAGAATATTACTAGTTAAGGGGTTAATAGAGGTTACTTGTATCCCTTCCAATTCTTTGTCTCCTTTGAAGTAAGTAAGATAAATTGGAGACAGCAAAAACAACAGTGCAAAAAGCCAGTGTATTGCTTATGAGCAGAACACGGGTCTGGCCAGCCTGGTTCAGCACACTGAGATTGGCGTACAGTACTTGACATATACAGGCTGCATCGTTTACTGCCTGTTGTCTTCATTTCTTCCACCACTACTACAAGCAACTCGCAGCAACTCCTACCATAGCCGCTACCACCACCTGTACCATAACCGCTACTAATGCCTCAATCACTACCATAGCCACGACACTACCAATATTACCATCACAGGCTATCAGTAAAGAATTTCTGCGATGTCCAACCAAAATCTCGTTCTGATATGTGATGATGATATATATATATATATATATATATATATATATATATAGGGAGAGAGAGAGAGAGAGAGAGAGAGAGAGAGAGAATGTACGATGAAAAAGGAGAATAGGTGAGAGTAAGGTGAAGAAAGGAAGGAAGTAAAAAGACTGAGCGAAAGAACAGACAAGGAAAGAAGCTGGAAAACAAAAGACGAAGGAGTAAAAACTTTGGAAGCAAAAATGGTGGTGTTGGATGGCAGTAAAACAGAATATAAATAAAACTAAGAGAAAAATTACGGAGAAACGTCAGAGAAAGCAAATATATGCACACAAGACGAACAAGGAAGGAAGCAAGGGAAGAAAATTGAGGGGAAAAAAAACAAGGAATGTATCAGAGGATGCGATCCAGAAATGGAAATAGCAAGAAGGATAAGAGAAAAAAAGCAAATTTAAGTTTACATCTAAAATGGAGTCTTATTTTTTTGCGTCCTCTCGAAAATCGGACTGTCTCTCTCTCTCTCTCTCTCTCTCTCTCTCTCTCTCTCATTTGTATGTGTATAAGAGTATCTGTGTATTTGTGTATATGAATAGATAGATAGATAGGTTGATAGATATGTTGATAGATAGCTCCGTATGTCTTCTTTGTACCTATCTGTTTCTATCTTTATTTCTTCTGTATTTTGTCAGTCACTCAATCCGTTTATCAGTCCCACCAACCACTGTCACCATCGCATCACCATCATTATCGACGCTATCATTACTGAAGCACAAAGGCAGTCACCACAACTGCCTCCAGTATCTTACCTCTCACCATCGACCTAACCCTCACCATTGTTACCATAGCCACCAACAGCATCAACAAAGCTCCCACCATCATACTCATTACTACTTCCATCTTCACCCCAATTACTGTGATTATTAAGTCGGTATATGCCACGAAGGATCACCACCACCATCACCACCACCAGCACCACATATACCAGCGAGAACAAGGCTGGCTATGGCCCCTACCATTACCATTACAACTAAACCTACCACCACAGCTACAACCATTACCATGATCCTGCCGCCAGTGTTGCCTGGCTTTGTTACAGTCGCCTTTATCAGAAACACCACCGACAATTATCATAACTAATAATTCTTTCACCGTGCTTGTTATGTTTACCACTTCACCACCACCTCCACTATGGCTGCTACCTCTACTGTGGCTGCTACCTCCACCACAACTCCTACCACTCTCGTTCCACACACTTACAATAGCAGAAAGTAGTACTATCACAACTCAACTACTACAACTACCACAGTCACCCATTAACCACCACTACTACCACCTTTATTCCACAACTACCACAACTACTAATCTACACACAGCGCTTCAGAATCCAAAAATATGTACCTCCCACCTACCACAATCACTGCTACCTCAGACTGCAACCATCACACCTACCACTAACAGCGAACACCCACTCCTGTCATATCTACAACTACCACTTCATCCACAGCTACCACAGTCCTTCAACAACCACCATAACTACCACAATTACCAGCATCCACTGCGCGACGAGTCTCTCTCTCTCTCTCTCTCTCTCTCTCTCTCTCTCTCTCTCTCTCTCTCTCTCTCATCTCGTTGTTATTTTAAATTAAGAGGATTTCCCTTCAGACAACAAAAACGTTCACTCTATTTTCTCATTCATTCATTCATTCATTCATCATCTAATCCTACATTGCTCCATGAGGAGCGTAGGAGCCCGGAGCTAGGCAGTTGGTCCCGACGTTTAAGATGAGAGTGACCAGCCTCACTCATCCCTGAGTGGCATTACATGAGCAATCAACCCCAACCATCCCATGGATATAAACCTTCACCGGCTCAGTCCGATTGGAGCGAAATAATTACCCACTAAACCACCAGGCGCCAAAATTTTGTTATATGGTTTCCACCCAGCGTAATAAATGGTTTCCTGGTATACAGGAAACCATCTGGCTTGTCACTCAGTGAAGAGTCACCCACAGGCAGAAGGAAGAGGAAAGAATGAAGGAAAGAAAGACAGAAGAGGGAGTGTAGTCACCCGTAGGCAGAAGGACAAGGAAATAA
>NC_136954.1:47211772-47221772 GCF_032717465.1 Coenobita brevimanus | reverse complement strand
GCTTTTGTCAGAGGATGCTATTCAGCTGAGTGAAATTAGGATCCTGAGTATTTTAATCTGTCACTATCAGCTCTCTCATGGTCAGGCGAATTCGATTTTTTAAAGCTGACGCCAGACGGTTTTATTCAGCTAACGCCAAACGGTTTTATTCAGCTAACGCCAAACGGTTTTATTCAGCTGACGACAGACGGTTTTATTCAACTAACGTCAAACGGTTTTATTCAGCTGAGAGTGAGTCAACAGGAGACCAAGTCCATACAGTCTTGTTTCAAGGTCTGTCACTGCTTTTTAGTTTTCTTTCTTGCCAACATTTTCACTTTCCACCTCATTTTCTCCTCATCTCCCTTTCTTCCTGCTTTTCTTCTCATTTCCTCCTTATTCCAGCGATAATTGCTGATCTCATTTTCATTTTCCTTTATTCCTACTACTATTACTGTTCACATTTAGCTTTATATCTACACTTTCTGGTCTCATCTCTAATTGTTCTCACTACTGTTACCGGTCCTTTCATTAACTTTCCACTTTTGCATAGTCCACACTGATGTACCTACCTTCTGGTCATGATGATGATGGTGATGATGATGATGGTGATGATGATGATGATGATGATGATGATGATGGTGAGACTTGGGAACGACTGGAGGAGGAGGAGGAGGAGGAGGAGGAAGAGAAAGAGGAAGAGGAGGATTACTAGGAGAGATAAGAAGTAGTGTAACAGTAGGAAGCAGATGATCAAGAAAAATGAAGTTAATGTAAGAGGAGAGGAGGAGGGATGAAACGAGGAAATGAGAAGAATGTGTAGAAGAGGGCAAAGATGGAGAAAATGGAGGAAAATGACGAGGGGGAGAAGAAAGTGGGGATATGAAGAGGGGGAGGAGAATAGAGAAGAAAATTGCACAGAAATGAGGACAGAAATGGGAGAAACAAGAGGAAGAGGGAAAGATGAGAAGAAAACAGAGGAAGTGGGGAAAGATGAAGAGAAGAAACAGTAAGAAGTACGAGTATAAGATGAAGACAAAGAGGAGAGAGAGAGGATAAAGATGAAAAGAAGAGGGAAAATGAAAAGATGATTAATTATGAAAATGAGAAAGATGAGAGGCTTAAAGGAAGGGAAAGATTAAAAAAACAAAGAGCAAGGGGAGAGAGACGAAGAAAAGAGGGAGATGGAGAATGAAAAGAAACTTGATGATGAAAATGGGAAAGATGAGGGAAGAGGGAAAGACGAAGATAATGAAGAAAGATGAAGAGAAAGAACAACTGGAGGAAATGGACTGGAGAATAATAGAAAAGATATAAAGAAAGGAGGGGAAAGATGAAAAGAAAGGAAGTGAAATATGAAGAGAGAGGAGGGGAAAGATGAAGAGAAAGGAGGGGAAAGATGAAAAGAATGGTGAAGAAAGAAGAAGCAAAAGAAGAGTCCTATCATGGAAGACAGGAAATACAGAGAAAGGAGATAGGTGAAGAGAATGATAAGAAAGATGAAGACTGGTAAGTAGGGTGATAGGCCCATTTGGTCTTAAGGAGCCTCTGGCCTATATCACTGGAACACAGGCCTGGGGGAGGAGGGAGGAAGGAAGTAGAGAAGGAACGAACGAACAAACGAAGGAGATACTAATACCATATTAAGAGGGAGAAACGAGAAGGAAGAGAAATCAGCGGGACTGAGGGAAATGTGAGGGAAGGATGATGAAGAAAGATAATCCGATAGGAAGAGGGTGTAATATGTGGACAGAAATTTTTACGTATAAAAAAGAAAAAATCTAGAGGTCCTTTTACATAGAAAGAAGGTAAGGCATTAGATAGAGATAACTTAGATATGATAGAATAAAAGATATGCAGGTACAGACATCGGACGTTTTATGTACCGTATACTAACCATTCTATCAACAGTATATGCCATTTTTTTTCAGCCTGACACACACTTTTAGCTGGATAGGCCTTGAAGGACTCCTTTAGTGCGAGAAGTCTTTTTTAAGTTGAACTTAGTCGCTTAAAAGTAGGAAAAATAAAATGAAATAGGTACGTACTGGATGCGAAGGGATTATCGAAAAACAAAAAACTTGTTAATAGAAACCCAGAGTCAGTTTTCCTTTTCTGTTCGCCATTCTGCTTCAAATACTTAAAATATACGTGTCAGTGTATTATATTTTATGTAATTAATGAGAGAAATAATTAAGAGCAGGATTTTTTTATATGTATAAATTGATATCTTCTCATTTCCCTGAGTGGCAGCAGCATAATTGGCATAAAAAAACACTATCATTCTGGATATAATTTTAATTCTGAAAAAGTATAATTACGTTTTTATTTATACATTGAAGGTTAATGATATCTTACAGCATCGACATCTAATGTTTGTAGGGTTCAATACCCTGGAAGATTATGGGTATTATGATTGTAATTTTAATTTCTGCGGTTCCAAAAATCTTCAGTATTCAGTTACATCTAAAGCCAGGTGATTTTATTCGTTAGAGTGACCCAAAGGAGCTAGAGAGTTGATACGTGACTTTAAGCCTTTCGTGACAGGGCAGTGCTTAAACTGTCATCTCTTAATGTTGAACCCTGAGCTGTAACAAGAGGTTAACTCTAGAATATGGTACTAGTCACGATGAAGTTCCATGACAGGGATGTAGAGCCGCAGCATTGTTCTTTTCCGCCACTTAGGTACGCGAAAGAAGCTGCAAAATAACGAAAGTCTGGTCCAACTCAAAGTGAATGAGCTATATTCTTCTGTTTCAGCCAACGCCATACTGTTTTATTCAGCTAGAGATGCCTCACAGGAACCCGAGAGTGTTAATACTGTCATCATTAACCCTTTCTTGGTGTGAATAGCTCTAGCACTGTTCCATGATACAGATATGCCCTTGGAGAATGCTTCAGCATGGTGTGTCTCCTAATACTACCTTGTGTCCTGAACCCGAGAATGTTAATTCTGTCACCATTAACCCGTTCAAGGTGGGAACTGCTCTTAATTTTTCAAGTAAAGATAGTCACAGGGTGTGAGACATATAAGTATTTTAAAGATGTGTGATATACTCGTAACGTCACTTAATAAATCGTAACCATTAGACTAAGGTTTTCATGCAAAGCAATTTTTAGGTGTATGCAGGTGAATCATTAACGTTAGTTACGGAGTGAAAGACTGTGAATGCCGATTACCTAGTGCAGTTGAGAAATGAATAGAAATGTTTGTCGCCTGTGTCTGTCTGTCTGTCTGTCTGCCTGTCTGCCTCAGTCTGTCTGTCTGTCTGTCTGTCTGTCTGCCTCAGTCTGTTAGTCTGTCAGTCTCTGTGTAGGTATATACTTGTCTATATGTTTGTCAGGACCAACTTGCCTAGCCCCGGGCTCCTACGCTCCCCATGGGGCAACGTAGGATTGGATGATGGATGGATGGATGGATGTGTATCTGTCTTATCAAACCATTACCAAATGACGTTACGAATTTTAATCAAAGTAGGAATGTCCACTCCCTTCCTCTTTTCGTCTCCTCAACTTTCCTCTTGTTACCTTTCCTCTCTTCACCATTCCTCTGGTCTCCTTTCGTCTCTCAAAACACCTCCCACTCCAACACCTTCCTCTCGTATCCTCCAGGTGCAGAAAAAAAAGGGGGGGGGGGAGTGGCCTCGACCACCAAATACGCAAATGGACTCCCGCGACTCTATAGGTAAAATTACTTGGTTTACCACGCCCACCCAGCAACCGGAGCCTCGTATTTCTGTGTGTGTGTGTGTGTGTGTGTGTGTGTGTGTGTGTGTGTGTGTGTGTGTGTGTGTGTGTGTGTGTGTTTCATTACTGGGTGGGATATATTTTGCAGGCTTTCCTCGCTAGAAGAGTTATATCACAGGTGGCAATGCAGGCGTCGTAACATTATCTTCTTAGCGAATTATTTTTCACTTTACGCCTTGGTATTCTCATCTGTGCTGTTTATATTTGTTCTGTAGTTTACCCCACTAATATGCAGTATGATGAAGGAAAAGGTCCAAAATGGAAAATAAGTCGTGGAGGAAGAATTGTTACGGAGTCTTCTGTGCCGCCTTAACATAGAATGTTGTAATGTATGTCAGCTTATATCATACATTTCCCACAGTAAATTTCCTTCAGTTTTGTTCTTTAGATAAGATTATTATTATTATTATTATTATTATTATTATTATTATTATATTATCCATTAATATTATTATTTTTATTATTTTTATTTTATTATTATTATTATTATTATTATTATTATTATTATTACTTTTATTCTCAGTATCACCATACAGCTGGGTACTCTTATCCTAATTTCTCACTTCATTTCATTACTGGCTGTGGGATGTACCTTTCTCTGACGTCCGGTGGTGTGGTGGTTGGAACACGCCAGTCGGAGTTACGGCCTTGTGTAGGTTCCATCCCCATGAGATAACAGGAAGTATTTCGACCACGTATTGTACTTAAGGGACACATACCTTTACCTGTACAACCTTGAAAAAAAATCGCCTCCCTGACAACACTGTCTTGCCTTCCATATTTCTCATTCCTCCCCAACACAACAGAGCGTATCCTTCCTCGCCACATTGCTCGTTCCTCCCCACAACAACAGACAGAGAGTATCCTTCCTCTTTATATTTCTCATTCCTCCCCAACACAACAGAGAGTATCCCTCCTCCCCATATTTCTCATTCCTCCCCAACACGACGGAGAGTATCCCTCCTCCTTATACTTCTCATTCCTCCCCAACACGACAGAGAGTATCCTTCCTCCCTACACTCCCTTGTTGTGTGCTTCAGTTGCGATCACATACAAATAGTTCCTGTACCACCTTCCATTGCCCCAGCACGTGGAGTAACGTCGACGAAAATTTGCGCTTGGTTGCGCACTGTATTTCCTTCTGTCTGTGACCTCCAATCTTTTATACGCAACTTGTAAAGGCATCCGGATGTGAACAGATTCTCTCTCTCTCTCTCTCTCTCTCTCTCTCTCTCTCGTCTCCTTAGAGAGAACAATCACGCAGGCTTCTACCATTTTGTTCCTTCTTCCTTGCAGTAAATAATAATAATAATCTATCTATCTATTGCCAGACGCCTCAGTCCCGTTTGGGGTGGCCACAAACAAATCGCCTCCAAGTCGCCCTGTCCCCTGCCATTTCACTGCCCTGCTCCCAACTCACACCCCCCTCTCTCATATACCTCTCCACCCCATCCCTCCATCTCATCCTCGGCCTCCCCCTCCCTCTTCCCCCCTCCACCTCACTCACATACACTCTCTTCGTCAGTCTTTCACCCTCCATCCTCTCCACATGGCCAAACCACCTCAGTGTGTTCCTCATAACGCTTCCTATCACATCCACATCCACACCACAACGCTCCTTTATATCCTCATTCGTCAGCCTGTCTCTCCACGTGACTCCACAGGCGTCTCTTAAATAACTCATTTCCACTGCTCTCACTCTTGATAATAATAATAATAATGACTAGAATTCTGACATTGCTAAAACAATATTCAAAGAACTCCACATTCCAAATGAAAATACTTTTGTTGTTGTAGACCTAATATTAAGGGACTTTTGGTATGACTCAAAAAATTTTTTTTACGGATTTTGACCTGTGACCTTCAGATCAAGGTCATGGTAATTCATACTATGCAAATCATGTTCACTCATGACCCACTACATTTCCACCGAGCTTGGCCAAAATCGGCCAAATACTTACCGATTCAGCACTTTCAGGCAACAGGCGACCATTTTGATTTTCCTCAGTATCTCTAAAGTATTTGTTGGATCTCAGTATCAATATCCAGGTGCACTAGTATATGTTGACGACTACATACCGGAACATTTGCAAACCAATCGATTCAGTAGTTTTTGCTCCGTTGGAGAGCAAAAAATGAAAAAATGACATAGAGGGCGATATTGCGGCGCTGGTGCTAGGGAAAAAAATGTGCCAAAGAAGCCTACAGCCAAGACACATTGCTCCTGAGATTCTCAAGTCTCTATTTCGAACGGTCTGGAATGCCAGCCTTCTAGATGGCCTTCACCTCCACCCCCAAAAGTAATTTTAATAATAAATGATATCTGCAGTATCAGTGAGAACTCCATAGAATGTGGAGTTCTTAAAAATAATAATAATAATAATAATAATAATACTAATGATGATGATGATGGTGATGAAGATGATGATAATGATACGGTGCCCTAGGCTGAGGCCCCTGTACCTTGGGGGAAATAAACTAAGGTAGCGATTACTTTCCCCGTATCTAGTACAGTATTGCTGTTGTATTATTATTATTATTATTATTATTATTATTATTATTGTTGTTGTTGTGTGTGTGTGTGTGTGTGTGTGTGTGTGTGTGTGTGTGTGTGTGTGTGTGTGTGTGTGTGTGTGTTCTTTCCCCTGCGTCTTCGTATATTGTCTCCTCTCTCTTCCCTCGTCATTCTTTCTTTCTTCTCATTTTTAGCACCTCTTCCTTCATAATGACCTCATTAGCGCAGCTTTCTTTCTCACTCGCTGTTTTTCCTACCTTTATTTTTCCTTTCTTCAATTAACACTGACATCTTAATTTATACCTCCGCTCCCATTTCCCCCTCCTCCTCTTCCCTCCTACCCTTCCCATCTCACTCTCCTTTCCTTCCCCACGTCTTCCTCCTCCTTTTTCCCCCTACCTTTCTCCTCCTCGTCTCCCCATCTCCATCCCGTCTTCTTCCCATCCCCCTCTCCCTCTTCTCACTCTTCCTCTCTCCCCCCTTTTCCTCTCTCCCCTCTATCCCCTTTCGCCTCCTGCCCCTCCCAGTTCCTCCTCCTCTTACCCATTTCTTCTTCCCCTCCCCTTCCCTCATCTCCCCTCCCTTACACACACACACACACACACACACACACACACACATCTCATAACGTCTAGACGGTTCGGCGTCACATGGACTAATGAAGGTCTGGATTCTGTCTGTCTGTCTCTCTCTCTGTCTGTCTGTCTGTCTGTCTGTCTGTCTCTCTCTCTCTCTCTCTCTCTCTCTCTCTCTCACACACACACACACACACACACACACACACCGCTCGCTGGTGCAGTGGTAACGCTCTCGCTTGCCATCTGGTAGACGGGAGTTCGCGCCTCGCTCAGGTTGCGAAAAGTTTCACTGACGAAGTGGGTGGTTACTGTCCCCCTGGAGCAAGGGGACGGGTGTGTGCGTGTGTGAAGGTCACAGCCTTGCCCTTAGATCGGACTATATGAGCTCTCAGCTCCTTTCCGGGAGGGTAAAATGCTGACGATCACGACCATCAGATGATCCTGACCGACCCGGTGAATTACACACACACATGAGAGTAAAGACCTAAAGAATAACATCCAATCAGTCTTCTCCCTGTCCTGTACAAATTTCTTCACAAAAATCCAAAATTAAATCAAATAACCCTACACGTGATGCAAACCAGCCATGAGAACAGTCGTTATTAAAGTAAGTAAGTAAGTAATTAAGTACCGTAAGTATTTATTGATCACAGTATCCAGTTACACAGACAAGATTTCAAACAACAATAAACATTAACATGATAAACAGCACATCAGATATTATCCAACAATTATGGTCCACAAAACAAGCGAAGTATTAAAGGGTTGATCAGTGCACCTGTATTGACAAGAGGCCATAGTTGTGTTATTAGTAAAGTGATACAGAAAACTTCAATATTGGTAAGCATTGAGCGTGGCATTCAGTGCATATGGAAAAGTAATTGATTCAGTTGGAACAGATGTAGTTTTGAGAGCAGTTTGATTGTGAGACGTAGAAGAAATTTGTGTTAAATTACTAGATATTTATGAAGACGGTCCAGCCATCATAAATCCCCGTAAGAATAGTTACCGCAAAAGAAATGGGTGTTAAACCAGGAGAGAGAATTTCACACTTTTTTTTTTTTACAGCATTCCTGGACAACATTTCAGTTCTGGATTGGAATTAAAACGGAAGTAATGCTGAGGTTGAGCAGTTGAACTATATTTGCTGATGACCTAGGTGTGTGTGTGTCTGAGAGAGAGAGAGAGAGAGAGAGAGAGAGAGAGAAATTCGATTCAGAGATAATCCAGACCTTCATTAGTTCATGTGACGCTAAACCGTCTAGATTTTATGACGTGTGTGTGTGTGTGTGTGTGTGTGTGTGTGTGTGTGTGTGTGTGTGTGTGTGTGAATCAGGGAAACTTAACCACAAGAAATGGTAGCTGATTGAAATAGGGTGGTCTGAAGGCAGGCTTGAAAATGATTATGATGAAGACACAAGTAGTGTTCAGCGGATACGTTCAGTCCCTTCCGATAATAGCAGGAGATGAACTGTAGCCTAATATGCTGAAGAATGCAAACAATAAAATTAGTGAAAGCAGTTCAGGCAGAGCCAGTTCATTACAGTGAAAACAAACGAAGAATAGAAATGGGTTGGGGAACTTTTGGTAAACTAAGTAACTGTAATAAGTATAAGCCATTGCCGTTATGTCAAAAGAGAGTAGCCTTATTTGTTGTTACTTATTAATCAGAAACGTGGAGTCTAACCCAGAACTTAGCAGTGCTTGAAAAGAATGAAAAGGATTGTCTGGTGTCACATGGAGAGATAAAAGAGACCTTCCTGGATAAAAGAAGCAGTTACGAGATATATCCTTCCATCCGTCCATCCATCCATCCCTTTCTACCCAATCAGTAGCGAAGGGTCTTGGGGCTATTGTGCTAATTCCTGACATTTATTGGAAGGGTAATTAACCTCATTCACACCTGAGTGGCATTAAGTGATCAGTAACACCAGCCATCCTTCAGATGTAAACCCTTGTAGGCCCCAGCCGCTTGGAGTGCCCTAACCCACTAGACAACCGTGCGTCATTTGGATCTATGGTTATCACCTAGCGTACTAAATAGCTTCTTAGGTTGCACTAAACCATTTGTCATGTCATGCAGTGGACTGAACCACGGTGATGATGATGATGATGATGATGATGATGATGATGATGATGGTCTGAGTGAAAAGGTGAAAGAGAGAGGGAGGAGAAAATTGGTGGAGTGAGGGAGAGGAGAGGAAAGAAAGGAGAGTTGGAGGAAGGAAGGGAGAGAGGGAGGGATAGGAATGAGAAGAATGTAAACGGAGGTAGTGATTGAAGAACTGGAGGGGGGAAGGGGAGAGAACGGAGAGGGAAGGAGGGAAAATGGTAAAGGGAGATGGGGAGGAGGGAGAAAGAGGAAAAAAAATGGATAAAGGAGATGCGAGAGAGAGAGATGGTTCAGAGAAAGGGAGAGAGGACAGTAAGAACGAAGGAGGAAGATTAAGGGAGATTGAAAAAAGAAGAGGGAAAAGTGAAGGGTGAGAGAGAGGAGGGAAAAAGTGGAGATATGAAGGAAAAAGTGGTGAGCGGGAGGAGAGCTAGACTAATGGATGGAGGAAGGAGGAGGAAGACTGAGTATTGGAAGAAATTGTGAAGGGAGAATGAAAGGAAAGGGAACAGAGGGAAGGAGGAAAGAAGCAAGGAAAACTGCAGGAAAATCTTGAGTGAGTGAGAAGGAAAAGCGAAGGTAAGGAGGTGGGAGGAGGAGAATTATCTGTTGAGCCGAATCTTTCTCTTTTTCGGTCTTCCTCTCCTTCGTCATCAGATGCTGGTCGTGGAAGGCTCGCGAAAATCAGAGTTGACGGCCTCATCTTTCACGAGAGAGAGAGAGAGAGAGAGAGAGAGAGAGAGAGAGAGAGAGAGAGAGATTAAACAGTTTAGGTGGATGGAGAAGGAGGTGGAGGAAAGATAAGATGAGATACCTTGTCTTCTCCACTTCAGTTTTTCCTTGGAGAAATGGAGGGATGGGAGAGGAGAGATGGAGGAGGAGGAGGAGAGACGGAGGAATGGAATGCAAGGGGAAAGTAGGGAAAAAGAGGTTAGATAATAATGGGAATAAAGAGAGAGAGACGAGACGAGGCGAGCCGAGCCGAGCCGAGACGGAAAATGGAGGGACAAGTGGTGATTGAGTTGATGAGGACACTTTGCCTTGGTTGAAGCTGACGAACTGAGATCC
>NC_136954.1:47131772-47206772 GCF_032717465.1 Coenobita brevimanus | reverse complement strand
GATTTTTGGCAAGGTGCCAGAAGGAGCAGGAAGAATTCGAGTTGGAGAGTTGAGAGCATTTAGTATGGATGAAATTATTTTTAGTAGAGCGAAGAACAGACTTAGCACGATTCCGGGCAGAAACGTAAAGATTATGTGATTCAGGGGTGGGTTGGCTCCGGTACCTTTTGTAGGCCTTCTCCTTGTTGCGGACAGCATTAGAACAAGCGTGATTAAACCAAGGCTTTCTTGCGTTAGTCAAAGGATATGAGAAAGGAATTTATGCTTCCATGCCCGAGAGAATAACCTCCGTAATGCGCAAGGCACACTCAGATGGCTCACGGCCATGGAAGCAATAATCATTCCAGGGAAAATCAAAGAAGTACTGCCTGAGGGCCTCCCAGTCCGCGGCTCCAAAATGCCAGAGACGACGTTTCCCTGGAGGGTTCGCAGGCCGTACTGGAGCGATAGGACAGGTTAAGGTAATAAGGTTGTGATCGGAGGAGCCCAACGGAGAGAAAAGATTAACAGAGTAAGCAGAAGGATTAGTTGTGAGGAAGAGGTCAAGTATGTTGGAGCTCTCTCCAAGGCGGTCAGGGATACGGGTAGGGTGCTGTACAAGCTGCTCTAGGTCATTAAGGATAGAAAAGATGTAGGCTTGTTCACCAGGTGGATCCGTGAAAGGAGAGGAGAGCCAAAGGTGGTGGTGAACGTTGAAATCTCCAAGAATGGAGATTTCAGAGAAAGGAGAAATGGACAGAATGTGTTCCATCGTAGAAGTAAGATAGTCGAAGAATTTTTGTTAGTCAGTAGAATTAGGGGATAAGTAAACAGCACAGATATATTTAGTCAGAGAATGACAGGAAACCCGAAGCCAGAGAGTGGAGAATTCAGAAGAATCAAGTTCAGGAACACGAGAGCAAGATAAGTCGTTGCGTATGTATACACAACAGCCACCTTTGGCTTTGAAATGAGTATAGAGAAAGTAGGAGGATACAGAAAAGGGTTTGCTGTCAGTTGCCTCAGACAGCTGAGTCTCGGTTAGAAAAAGAAGGTGAGGTTTAGAGGAGGAGAGGTGGTGCTCAACAGAGCGAAAGTTAGAGGAAAGGCCGCGAATGTTGCAGAAATGAAGAAGAAGAGAGTCAGACAGTGGTTCCAGGCACCTCGAGTCGTCACCGGGAGAGGGGCAGATGGCGGGGGCATTTATGGACTTGAACAGCCGTTGGTTGAAGTTTTGGGGGAAACCACACTGGGGAGGCGAGTTCCAAAGAGATGCAGTTCGGGGAATAAAAGAATTCTAATAGGCAGAAGTTCTGCAATATGGCATTGTGACTGTCCGGTCATGAGCGCTACCAGATGCCCGTGTAGCACGGGGGAAGGCACGGAGAGGTGGCACAGTGGATGCAACTTTGAGTGAGCATTTGCTATAAAAGTATCTGTACAATGAAAGACAAGCATTCGGGAGCCGAATGCTAATCGCCCACCAGAATATGCTGTTGGACAAGTCCAAGATTTAGGCCATATCTTGATACCATGAAGGTTTCATGTTGATAGCTCAAGCCGTTCATGAGATATAATGGTGCTAAAGGCGGACAGTAAAAACTAGTTGACCTTTGGCGGCCATTTTGGTGACCTTGACGTTGACTCCGAGTGCCCATTTTCGAATTCGGCCAAGTTTTTGGCCATATCTTGATACCCTGAAGGTTTCATGTTGATAGCTCAAGCCGTTCGTGAGATATAATGGTGCTAAAGGCAGGTGATAAAAACTAGTTGGCCTTTGGCAGCCATTTTGGTGGCCTTGATGTTGACCCCGAGAGCCCATTTTCTAACTCGGCTAAGAGTTTGGCCATATCTTGATACCCTGAAGGTTTCATGTTGATATCTCAAGCCGTTCATGATATATAATGGGAACACACACACACACACACACACACACACACACACACACACACACACACACACACACACACAGAAACGCAGAAACATTATCACTTCACCTTCTAAAGGCGGGTGATGATAATGCAAGGGAGACAAATTCCTTCTTACTTGTAGGGGAGGTAGGTCACTTGTAATAGTAGGGTTATTAATAATTCTAACAGCACTGGTCTCAGTTTTGTCAAGTTGTTTTAGTGCCATCTCTGCACATTCATTCCACAAGGGTGAGCAATATTCCAGCTGAGAGCACACATGACTTTTGTAAATTATAGCTTACTGCTCGCTAATGAAGAAGTTACTGACTCTGTACAATAATCCATGCTTTTTTGGAGTGGTTTTAGCAAGTTCTGTAACATGAGAGGTCCAGCTGAGGGCACTGTTAAGTAAAACACCAAGAATTTCAATACTTTTAGAGATAGGAATAATTGTAGCATTGAAGGCAATATACGAATCAGGCAATATTTGTTTATTAGTAAATTGTATATATTTGTTTTTACTAGCATTAAATGAGACACTGTTATGTGTCCCCATTCAGTGGTCCTAGATAAGTCTTGATTTATGGAGATTACTGTACATGAATTCTGAGCTAGGGATATTAAACTCCTTCTCCTCCTCCTCGAGTTTTTGTTTTACCAAATTCCCGGGTGGGTAAAGAGACAGTAGCACATAAGGCGGGTCTGAGAGAGAGAGAGAGAGAGAGAGAGAGAGAGAGAGAGAGAGAGAGAGAGAGTTACCCTTCTCTCACCTGTAGTGTGGCTTTGTTGTCATACTCTGTCTCCTGTAAGCTGGCCAAAAATAAATGTAAATATTTGCATGATTCTCCTCGTGTAACTAGAGGAATATGGGAAGGGATGTTGAGGTGATGGTGGGGGTGGATGAAGAACAAGAGGAAGAGAAGAAGAAGAAAAGGGGAAAGAGGAGAAGAAGGTTTTTAACTAAAAACAAAAGAGTATACCAAGGTCATGAAGGGAGACACGTTCTAATATTCCATACAGCAACACGCATCTGTAAAATTTGTAGTTGGTCTGTATTTCATTTCTAAGGACGAACAGGCTGGGTCAAAAGACATTACTCTTACGTTCTCTTGACTGGCCTTGGAATCGAAAGCGTAACAAGCCCCCCCCCCTCCCAAGATCTGGCGATAATTTTTGGAGCGATGATGATGATGATGTGATAGTGCTAATGGTGATGATGATGGTGGTGGTGGTGGTGTTAATGATAATAGAGCATACCTGATGCAGTATGGCTGTTATCTGCACTAATTAAGGTGGGGAGAAGGCTAATTACCTCTAACAATACAGGTGTTCCATACATAACCACCCAAAAATTAATGATATATTCCGATTTAATAATTGGGCCGTTAGATCACGAACATGAGGCCAAACAGTTGCTAATGGAAATAACGTAAAAACAGCATCAAGGTGTAATAGGCATAACATACAATTTAAAACATTCTATTCACTTTACCTTGGCCTTAAATTGCCGTCCCTCCATGTTTTGGCCATATCAGTAGATTAGCACTAGAATATTATGCTAGTCACGAAGAAGTACTACTGTGAGGATGTAGAGCTGAGGATGAAATAAGCTGAAAAAGGACGAAAATCTGGGCCAAGTTAAATTAAAAGAATTATAGAGCTGCGAAACTTCCTGTGTCACCTACAAGACGACCATCCACCCAGACAGGTAGCCCAGCATGGCATGTGGATTACATGGAGGTGGAGGATGTATTGTTTTTAATGCAAGGAAAAAGGAACCAAAAGCCAGGAGCATGCAAAATTGTTCCCTGCAAGAAAAACAAAAACAAGATAACAGAGCCAAAATCAAGATCCGTTCATTTCGACATGCCTGGACACACTGCGTTTGAAAGACTGTAGATCATAGGCAGTGGCAATGACAGACAGACAGACAGTTTCAGAGGGTACCATAGAAATTCCGGATGTTACGTACCCTTATGTGTCATTTAGATCACGAACCTTTGCCCAGATCGATGGCCATGTGACGCCTTTTATCCCTCTGTACGATCCTACGGCAGACTATCTCGATGCCACGAACCGGAATATATAAATGCCATAACAGACAATATCAGTGTAATATGCATAATAAATCTCTTAGAAACCGGTGCAACGAAGCCTCCTACGTCACCTAGAATACAACCATATGCCCAGACTGGACGCCAAATGAAGCAGAATATCAAGCTGTAAAGTACATAATAATAAATCGTGAAGAAACTGGTACCACGAACTCAGTAGTCACCGAGGCCTGTATTCTCGTCGGTTAAGGAAGCTCCTTAACATTGTTTCCGACGTGATTTGTTTTCCTACGAGATTTGTTTTGTTCTTTATATCTGACCGCCCAATTGTTACATAAATCCTTCCAGCATATCCATTCTCGGCCAGAATAACGTACAATAGGATATTAACTACTGATGTTCAAAAATAAATCGCTGAGGAAGAGGTGTTCGGGAGCTTCCTTAACCGGGTAGAACACGAGCCCTAGGGTTGTATTCTCGCAGGATTATGAGGTTGCTTTAGCTTATCTTCCTGTCACATTAATACTGTCGTGAGTAATGTTAATATTAACATGGTCGATATTAAGTAGATCTAAAGAACATTGAAAGGTGTTAAAAATTGTCACGGAATTGGTGGAAGGAAGCCAGGCAGGCCTAGATGCACACGACACCTAAATAACACACACACACCTGGCAAGTCGTGTGGGTGGCGTGCCAGTGGGAGGTGTGGAGGGGCATCAGGGTGGAATTACAGTGGATTAGCGTGGTCTTAGCTGGCTGCACTACACTGCAGGGGCAATTCCTGGGGTAATGTGCCACGCCGAAACAGCTGAGAGGCCAATAACCCTGTTAAGAGGCGTAGTATTCTCAGCTTTGCCCGTCTCCTCATCCCCACTCGTATACTTAATTGTGGGAGCCGATTATATTTGACGATAAATTTGAGTGTCTTAACTGTTGATATTGCCGTTGTGGGTTTTGCTGTTACTATGACCATTATAATTTCCATTAATAATATTTCACGATTATATTTCCGGTAGTCGATATTACTTTTTGTAGTGACAGTAACGCAGAATTCTCAGATATTGAAGGCTTTTCTATGTATGTCCCGATCTGTGTGTTGGCCTGAACAGTAGGATAGGATTATATGCTACGATTACATTTTACGATACTCTTGATTGTCTTACTGTCATTGCATTTCGTAACCATGGCAACACAGAGGATTATCAGGCATTTTGGGTTTTGCTCCTCGTTTGAGCGTTATGTTACCCGTTGACTATATTTTACAGCTGTCTTCATTGCCCTGTTGTTACCTAGCTGTCGATTTTTTTTTTTTTTTTTCAACAGTGGCAACACAAGGTTTTCATGGATAGTTTTGTTGATATGACTGCTTGTTATGCTGCTATTAATTTTAGAATACTATTTTATTGCATTTTATGATAATTCCTGCTGTCCTTGTAGTGCCTAATATTACTGTCCCTGTTGTTTCCCGTAACCATGGTAACGCTGAGAATTATTTAGGGATTGTGTTTTTTTTTCTGGTTATATGTATCATTTGTGTGTATCACTCTTAATTTTAGGATGCGATTACATTCAACAATTATATTTTAACGTTTTCATGATTACCCTGCTGTTACCTAAATGTCGGTATTACCTGTCGTTACCATGGCTGCATCTCTCTCTCTCTCTCTCTCTCTCTCTCTCTCTCTCTCTCCCTCTCTCTCTCTCTCACACACACACACACACACACACACACACACACACACACACACACACTCAGGACGGGAAGTAGACTAAATTGCCTCTAAAAAATTACCTGTGAGAGTAACTGCTCCTCCTTCCTGCAAATTTCGAAATGGAAAATGAAGTGAACTCGGCCAGGTGTGACATACGAACATACAGTAAAGGTGTGGAGGTTGAGGTGACAAAAATGTGAATATCAGGAAGGATGTACCACTCAGGCTTGGAGAGAGAGAGAGAGAGAGAGTAAATGTGGAGGTGTGAAAATAGTGTGGCTGTGTTGTGGTGAAATAACACTGCCCTCTCTATTTCCTCGGCCACTGTCTCTCATCCTGGAATTATATATATATATATATATATATATATATATATATATATATATATATATATATATATATATATATATATATATATATATATATATATATATATATATATTGTTCCTTAGCCTATGATTTCATCATCCCTTGTATAATTCTAACTTATGATACAGTTTTGTTTATGATTGCATCATCCTTTGTATGATCCTAATTTACAGTATGCTGCATGTTTGTTCACGATTCGCCACGTGGCTTCCATAGTGACCAGGCTTGCGTGTTCTACCTCACTCCCCCCTTCTCCCCCTTATAGTAGAGTAAGTCGTTCTTTCTGTTGTTCAGATCAGGATTGTCAACTCTTCATCCCCTATACCTTCATTCGCGCGTCCTTCTTACAAGTTGAATCAAGCTCTGCCGGCCCCCTATAAAATGAGCTCAGTCTCTGCATTAGTTGCCACTTAGATCTACTCCTCATTCTGTTCACATCTCTGTCCTCCCCTGTACAGTATATTATTATTTTTGTGAGTGCTCAGGAAGCCTCCAGCCATCTAGCTGCTGTATAATTTGAGTATAAGTGTTATTACCATTTTTCTTGTACTGTATAGCCTTAGGCGTTAATTCGTAAGCCTGGTAAAGTTTTTATGATTCATGTTGGTTGCATACTGTCAGCCAGTATTAGTAATATTTTGTATCTGTAATAATATTATATCTTGCTTTAACTCAGCATTATCCGGTATTCTCATTTTATCAGGGCTGACTTAGATAAATTTGCTCTTGCTAAATTCGTGTTAATAGAGGCTATTGCAGTTAACCATATATGTAACCTGTTTTGCCAGTACATTATCCTTATGAGTCCTGAATGTTTAGTTGTTAGTTTGAGCATTAAACTTTAACTTGTAATTTTACCTAACTCTTTTGTTTTGAACCTGGAACTTTGCGGGACAGTAGTGATTTTAGTATTCTCACTTGAAGTGTTCATTATCTCTTTCTGTTCCGTAACATTAGTTTGGCGACCTCTTATCAGGATATTCAGGATATTATCATAAGGATATTTCTTGATATTTTGTGACTGATTTATTCATGATGTCTACTATTACTACTCTTGATGAAGCCAAAGATTTTTTGTCAAATGTGCAAACAGTGTGTGATATAGAAAACAGAACAAAGAATGAACTTAAGATTGTTGCTCAACAATTGGGAATTGCTGTTCGCTCTCATCATTCTAAAGATCAAATTGTTGGCATGATTAATACAAGCTTGTTTAACGCAACTCCTCCAGATGAGCAAATGCAGATTGAAATAGCTAAGTTTCAGCTAGCCCTGCAGGAGACTCGTGCTAAGGAGGCTGAGTTTCAGGCACTTGCTAAGGAGGCTGAGTCTCAGGCTCGTATTCAGGAGGCACAGGCACAGGCTCAGGCACAAATTGAACTTGCTAGGATTCAGGCAGACCATGAGTATCGCATGAAACAAGGTGGAACTGGATCATCTAGCTCTGATGATTTTGATGTGGCTAAAAATGTTAAACTTGTCCCTCCTTTTAATGAATCTGATTTAACAAAGTATTTTCAGTTGTTTGAGAGGGTAGCTACAGGTTTTAATTGGCCCAAGGAGTATTGGCCAGTACTCCTTCAAACTGTTCTCACCGGTAAAGCTCAAGTAACTTATGCATCTTTGCCTCAGGATCAATCTGATAATTATGATGTAGTTAAGAGCTTGATTCTTAAGGCCTATGAGCTTGTTCCTGAAGCCTATAGAGTAAAATTTAGGACAACTTATAAGCAAGATAAGCAATCCCATGTTGAGTATGCAAAAATCAAAGAAGATCTGTTAGAGGAGTGGTTAAATTCTAAGAATGTAAATTCTGATTTTGATAAATTTAAGCAGATGATTTTGCTGGAGGACTTCAAAAGGTGTATTAATAAAGATGTAAGCCTATATCTTGATGAGAAAAGAATAGATAATTTGTCTGATGCTGCAGTTTTAGCTGATGAATATGTTCTCACTCACAAGAGATATTCTAAAGAAAAAAGGAAAGCTGAGAGTAAGTACATTGCCTCTACTCAGAGTACAGGTAACAGGAACGAGAATAAAGATGGTGTTTCTCAGGAAGTAAATACCAGCTCCACCTCTAGATTTCAGAAAAGTAAATGTACTTATTGTAGTAAGCTTGGTCATACTACGGAGAAATGTTTCAGGAGAGAGCGTGATGTGAACAAAAAGGAGTCTTTAAATATTCAGTCAATTGGTCTAGTGTCCATCCTTGAGAGTTCCCAGAATTCTTTAACCGAGTTAACTGAACCTGCTTTGAGGGGTAAATTAAATTCTCATGATGAAGCTCCTCTTTTGAGCAGTAACGTGGGTGACACTCTCAAGAGTTCATGTGCTAATTTCCTGTCTGATGGTTTTGTCAGTCCTCTGGACAGTAGTGACAGGAAATCAGTTAAAATATATCGTGATACAGGTGCTTGCCAATCCCTTATGCTGACCAGTGTTCTAGGCTCTAATGTTAATTCCTCTGATGAAACTGTAATCTTACAAGGTGTAGGGAATAATTACTTCTCTGTCCCTCTGTGCAGAGTGAATTTAGAGTCTGGTTTTGTTAATGGTTCTGTTATGGTTGGGTTGGTTGAGACACTCCCAATGTCAGGTGTAACTTTCTTACTTGGAAATGATATTGGTGGAAGTCAAGTGTGTCCAGCTCCTCAGTTGTCTAGTGAACCAGTGACTGCGACCCAGGATTGTCATGTCCCTGATGTGTTCTCTGCATGTGCTGTCACTAGGGCTAAGTCTAAAGTTACTGGTGACTTAGAGGATAATGATGATGATGATGTTATCCTAGCTGACACTTATCTTGCTAATTTGGACCACTCACCAGATGAGGCAGTACCCCGTAGGGTTGATAATTTGTCTCGTCAAGAGTTGGTTGAGTTGCAGGTTGCTGACCCTGAGTTAAAAGGTCTAGCTAACTCTGCTTGCAGTGAGGAAGAGTCAGCTGGTGCTTCTACTTGTCATTATATAAAGTCAGGAGTACTTATGAGGAAGTGGAGACCCACAGCAGCATCAGCTGACTGTGAATGGGAGGTTATACATCAAGTTGTCATCCCTCGTGTTTGTAGGCAGGATATCATTAGAGTGGCTCATGATTCCAGTTTGCCAGGACTCCTTGGAGTGAGGAAGACTGTGGTACGCATTTTGAAACACTTCTACTGGCCAGGTATCTTCAGAGATGTTTCCTGGTATTGTAAGTCTTGTCACACCTGTCAAGTTGTGGGGAAGTGTAATCAGACCGAAAAGGTTGCACCTCTAGTTCCCATTCCTCCTTTTGAGGCGCCATTCACCCGTGTGTTGGTGGATATTGTGGGCCCTCTTCCTAAGACTTCTTCAGGATTTTCTTATGTGTTGACCCTGATTGATATGGCTACTCGTTATCCTGAAGCCATTCCACTTAGAAATATCTCAGCAAAGAACGTGGTTAAGGAAATGCTAGGGTTCTTCACCAAGTTTGGTCTGCCCAAGGAGGTACAGTCAGACCAGGGAAGTAATTTCATGTCAAATGTTTTCAAGCAGTCTCTCAAAGAGTTGGGCATCACCCAGATCACGTCTTCAGATTACCATCCCCAGACCAAAGGAGCATTGGAGAGATTGTCACGAATTAAATACGCGACATTTTCCTTTTGTGAGAAACCACAAACTGTTAGTGGAAAACTCACTGTGTATCGCTCATTTAACCGTTTCACCTCCATTTCGGTGGTATACTTTTTCAAAACATTCGTCACTGTTTCAAAAGTGACCGATCTAATGCACGTCATTAAGTGCTCTACTGAGCGATATTGTTGTTTCTTTATTGTTCGCCACTGCCTGCCTCTGGACCGTTAAAAAAAATGCGGCCATAGCCTCCTTTCTTTCCCACGAGTTAGTCAGTCAGGTGTCTGTCGTGACGGAGTGAGGTTCTGTGCTCCAGTAGTGAGAGGTCAGCTATCACCCAGACTCCACTAGACTACAGTTCTCCAGGCTCCCACCCTTCTTGGTGATACACCACATTCATTGACCAGCATTTTCTTTTCTTTTTCCTAGACTTAAGAGTTTAGTTAAGGTGCTTTTCCTAGGTGTAAGAATTTAGTTTTTGAGTGAGTGAGTACGATCTCTTTATTTGAATTCATTTGAAATGTGTTACATAGCCTATGATTTCATCATCCTTTGTGTAATTTTAACGCACAGTATGCTGCATGTTTGATCGCGAGCGTGTTCTGCCTCAGTCCTCCCCTTCTACCGTTATAGTAGAGTAAGTCGTCCTTTCTGTTGTTCAGTGCGGGATTTTCATCTCTTTGCCCCCATGGCTTCATTTGCGCGTCCTTCTTACAAGTTGTATCAAGCTCTGCTGGCCCCTATATAATGAGCTCAGTCTCTGCATCATTGCCACTTAGATCTGCTCCTCATTTTGTTCACATCTCTGTCCTCCCCTGTACAGTTATTATTATTGTGAATTTCTCAGGAAGTCTCCAACCATCTAGCAGCTGTGTGATTTGAGTATAAGTGTTGTTGCATTTTGTTCTTGTACTGCGTAGCATAAGGTTAATTCTTGGGCCTGGAAAGTTTTTGTAAATTGTGTAGAATTCATTTTGTCAGCCAGTGGTAATAATAGTTTGTATCTGTAATTATTTATCTTGCATTAACTGAGCATTACCCAGTGTTTTTCATTTCATCAGGGCTGACTTAGATAAATTTACTCATGCTAATTTCGTGTTAATAGAGGCTATTGCAGTTAACCATATATTTAACCTGTTTTTGCCATTACATTATCCTTATGAGTCCTGAATGTTTTGTTGTTAGTTTGAGCATTAAACTTTAACTTGTAATTTTACCTAACTCTTTTGTTTGAACCTGGAACTTTACGGGACAGTAGTGATTTTTTAGTATTCTCACTTAAAGTGTATTTTATCTTTCTCTGTTCCGTAACTTAAATTTGGCGACCTCATATCAGGATATTCAGGATATTTTCATAAGGATATTGCTTGATATTTTGTGACTGTGATTTATTCATGATGTCTACTATTACTACACTTGATGAAGCCAAAGATTTTTTGTCAAATGTGCAAACAGTGTGTGACATAGAAAATAGAACAAAGAATGAACTTAAGCTTGTTGCTCAACAATTGGGAATTGCTGTTCGCTCTCATCATTCTAAAGATCAAATTGTTGACATGATTAATGAAAGCTTGTTTAATGTAACTCCTCCAAATGAGCAAACGCAGATTGAATTAGCTAAGTTACAGCTAGCCCTGCAGGAGGCTCGTGTGAAGGAAGCTGAATTTCAAGCACGTGCTAAGGAGGCTGATGTTAAGGAGGCAAATGCTCGTATTCAAGAGGCACAGGTACAGGCTCAGGCACAAATTGAACTTGCTAGGATTCAGGCAGACCATGAGTATCGCATGAAACAAGGTGGAACTGGATCATCTAGCTCTGATGATTTTGATGTGGCTAAAAATGTTAAACTTGTCCCTCCTTTTAATGAATCTGATATAACAAAGTATTTTCAGTTGTTTGAGAGGGTAGCTACAGGTTTTAATTGGCCCAAGGAGTATTGGCCAGTACTCCTTCAAACTGTTCTCACCGGTAAAGCTCAAGTAACTTATGCATCTTTGCCTCAGGATCAATCTGATAATTATGATGTAGTTAAGAGCTTGATTCTTAAGGCCTATGAGCTTGTTCCTGAAGCCTATAGAGTAAAATTTAGGACAACTTACAAGCAAGATAAGCAATCCCATGTTGAGTATGCAAAAATCAAAGAAGATCTGTTAGAGCAGTGGTTAAATTCTAAGAATGTGGATTCTGATTTTGGTAAATTTAAGCAGATGATTTTGCTGGAGGACTTCAAAAGGTGTATTTATAAAGATGTAAGCCTATATCTTGATGAGAAAAGAATAGATAAGTTGTCTGATGCTGCAGTTTTAGCTGATGAATATGTTCTCACTCACAAGAGATATTCTAAAGAAAA
The DNA here is from genome assembly GCF_032717465.1 of Coenobita brevimanus. Taxonomy (NCBI): domain Eukaryota; kingdom Metazoa; phylum Arthropoda; class Malacostraca; order Decapoda; family Coenobitidae; genus Coenobita; species Coenobita brevimanus. The sequence continues at coordinate 47,194,801 of NC_136954.1, read as the reverse complement.
AGGGAAAGCTGAGAGTCAGTACGTTGCCTCTACTCAGAGTACAGGTAACAGGAAAGAGAATAAAGGAGATGTTTCTCAGGAAGTAAATACCAGCTTCACCTCTAGATTTCAGAAAAGTAAATGTACTTATTGTAGTAAGCTTGGTCATACTACGGAGAAATGTTTCAGGAGACAGCGTGATTTGAACAAAAAGGAGTCTTTAAATATTCAGTCAATTGGTCTAGTGTCAACCCTTGAGAGTTCCCAGAATTCCTTAACTGAGTTAACTGAACCTGCTTTGAGGGGTAAATTAAATTCTTATGATGGAGCTCCTCTTTTGAGCAGTAACGTGGGTGACACTCTCAAGAGTTCATGTGCTAATTTCCTGTCTGATGGTTTTGTCAGTCCTCTGGACAGTAATGACAGGAAATCAGTTAAAATATATCGTGATACAGGTGCTTGCCAATCCCTTATGCTGACCAGTGTTCTAGGCTCTAATGTTAATTCCTCTGATGAAACTGTAATCTTACAAGGTTTAGGGAATAATTACTTCTCTGTCCCTCTGTGCAGAGTGAATTTAGAGTCTGGTTTTGTTAATGTTTCCGTTATGGTTGGGTTGGTTGAGAAACTCCCAATGTCAGGTGTAACTTTCTTACTTGGAAATGATATTGGTGGAAGTCAAGTGTGTCCAACTTCTCAGTTGTCTAGTGAGCCAGTGGCTGTGGCCCAGGATTGTGATGTCCCTGATATGTTCTCTGCATGTGCTGTCACTAGGGCTAAGTCTAAAGTTACTGGTGACTTAGAGGATAATGATGATGATGATGTTATCCTAGCTGACACTTATCTTGCTAATTTGGACCACTCACCAGATGAGGCAGTACCCCGTAGGGTTGATAATTTGTCTCGTCAAGAGTTGGTTGAGTTGCAGGTTGCTGACCCTGAGTTAAAAGGTCTAGCTAACTCTGCTTGCAGTGAGGAAGAGTCAGCTGGTGCTTCTACTTGTCATTATATAAAGTCAGGAGTACTTATGAGGAAGTGGAGACCCACAGCAGCATCAGCTGACTGTGAATGGGAGGTTGTACATCAAGTTGTCATCCCTCGTGTTTGTAGGCAGGATATCATTAGAGTGGCTCATGATTCCAGTTTGCCAGGACTCCTTGGAGTGAGGAAGACTGTGGTACGCATTTTGAAACACTTCTACTGGCCAGGTATCTTCAGAGATGTTTCCTGGTATTGTAAGTCTTGTCACACCTGTCAAGTTGTGGGGAAGTGTAATCAGACCGAAAAGGTTGCACCTCTAGTTCCCATTCCTCCTTTTGAGGCGCCATTCACCCGTGTGTTGGTGGATATTGTGGGCCCTCTTCCTAAGACTTCTTCAGGATTTTCTTATGTGTTGACCCTGATTGATATGGCTACTCGTTATCCTGAAGCCATTCCACTTAGAAATATCTCAGCAAAGAACGTGGTTAAGGAAATGCTAGGGTTCTTCACCAAGTTTGGTCTGCCCAAGGAGGTACAGTCAGACCAGGGAAGTAATTTCATGTCAAATGTTTTCAAGCAGTCTCTCAAAGAGTTGGGCATCACCCAGATCACGTCTTCAGATTACCATCCCCAGACCAAAGGAGCATTGGAGAGATTGTCACGAATTAAATACGCGACATTTTCCTTTTGTGAGAAACCACAAACTGTTAGTGGAAAACTCACTGTGTATCGCTCATTTAACCGTTTCACCTCCATTTCGGTGGTATACTTTTCAAAACATTCGTCACTGTTTCAAAAGTGACCGATCTAATGCACGTCATTAAGTGCTCTACTGAGCGATATTGTTGTTTCTTTATTGTTCGCCACTGCCTGCCTCGACCGTTAAAAAAAATGCGGCCATAGCCTCCCTTTCTTTCCCACGAGTTAGTCAGTCAGGTGTCTGTCGTGACGGAGTGAGGTTCTGTGCTCCAGTAGTGAGAGGTCAGCTATCACCCAGACTCCACTAGACTACAGTTCTCCAGGCTCCCACCCTTCTTGGTGATACACCACATTCATTGACCAGCATTTTCTTTTCTTTTTCCTAGACTTAAGAGTTTAGTTAAGGTGCTTTTCCTAGGTGTAAGAATTTAGTTTTTGAGTGAGTGAGTACGATCTCTTTATTTGAATTCATTTGAAATGTGTTACATAGCCTATGATTTCATCATCCTTTGTGTAATTTTAACGCACAGTATGCTGCATGTTTGATCGCGAGCGTGTTCTGCCTCAGTCCTCCCCTTCTACCGTTATAGTAGAGTAAGTCGTCCTTTCTGTTGTTCAGTGCGGGATTTTCATCTCTTTGCCCCCATGGCTTCATTTGCGCGTCCTTCTTACAAGTTGTATCAAGCTCTGCTGGCCCCTATATAATGAGCTCAGTCTCTGCATCATTGCCACTTAGATCTGCTCCTCATTTTGTTCACATCTCTGTCCTCCCCTGTACAGTTATTATTATTGTGAATTTCTCAGGAAGTCTCCAACCATCTAGCAGCTGTGTGATTTGAGTATAAGTGTTGTTGCATTTTGTTCTTGTACTGCGTAGCATAAGGTTAATTCTTGGGCCTGGAAAGTTTTTGTAAATTGTGTAGAATTCATTTTGTCAGCCAGTGGTAATAATAGTTTGTATCTGTAATTATTTATCTTGCATTAACTGAGCATTACCCAGTGTTTTTCATTTCATCAGGGCTGACTTAGATAAATTTACTCATGCTAATTTCGTGTTAATAGAGGCTATTGCAGTTAACCATATATTTAACCTGTTTTTGCCATTACATTATCCTTATGAGTCCTGAATGTTTTGTTGTTAGTTTGAGCATTAAACTTTAACTTGTAATTTTACCTAACTCTTTTGTTTTGAACCTGGAACTTTACGGGACAGTAGTGATTTTTTAGTATTCTCACTTAAAGTGTATTTTATCTTTCTCTGTTCCGTAACATAAATTTGGCGACCTCATATCAGGATATTCAGGATATTTTCATAAGGATATTGCTTGATATTTTGTGACTGTGATTTATTCATGATGTCTACTATTACTACACTTGATGAAGCCAAAGATTTTTTGTCAAATGTGCAAACAGTGTGTGATATAGAAAACAGAACAAAGAATGAACTTAAGCTTGTTGCTCAACAATTGGGAATTGCTGTTCGCTCTCATCATTCTAAAGATCAAATTGTTGACATGATTAATGAAAGCTTGTTTAATGTAACTCCTCCAAATGAGCAAACGCAGATTGAATTAGCTAAGTTACAGCTAGCCCTGCAGGAGGCTCGTGTGAAGGAAGCTGAATTTCAAGCACGTGCTAAGGAGGCTGATGTTAAGGAGGCAAATGCTCGTATTCAAGAGGCACAGGTACAGGCTCAGGCACAAATTGAACTTGCTAGGATTCAGGCAGACCATGAGTATCGCATGAAACAAGGTGGAACTGGATCATCTAGCTCTGATGATTTTGATGTGGCTAAAAATGTTAAACTTGTCCCTCCTTTTAATGAATCTGATATAACAAAGTATTTTCAGTTGTTTGAGAGGGTAGCTACAGGTTTTAATTGGCCCAAGGAGTATTGGCCAGTACTCCTTCAAACTGTTCTCACCGGTAAAGCTCAAGTAACTTATGCATCTTTGCCTCAGGATCAATCTGATAATTATGATGTAGTTAAGAGCTTGATTCTTAAGGCCTATGAGCTTGTTCCTGAAGCCTATAGAGTAAAATTTAGGACAACTTACAAGCAAGATAAGCAATCCCATGTTGAGTATGCAAAAATCAAAGAAGATCTGTTAGAGCAGTGGTTAAATTCTAAGAATGTGGATTCTGATTTTGGTAAATTTAAGCAGATGATTTTGCTGGAGGACTTCAAAAGGTGTATTTATAAAGATGTAAGCCTATATCTTGATGAGAAAAGAATAGATAATTTGTCTGATGCTGCAGTTTTAGCTGATGAATATGTTCTCACTCACAAGAGATATTCTAAAGAAAAAGGGAAAGCTGAGAGTCAGTACGTTGCCTCTACTCAGAGTACAGGTAACAGGAAAGAGAATAAAGGAGATGTTTCTCAGGAAGTAAATACCAGCTTCACCTCTAGATTTCAGAAAAGTAAATGTACTTATTGTAGTAAGCTTGGTCATACTACGGAGAAATGTTTCAGGAGACAGCGTGATGTGAACAAAAAGGAGTCTTTAAATATTCAGTCAATTGGTCTAGTGTCAACCCTTGAGAGTTCCCAGAATTCCTTAACTGAGTTAACTGAACCTGCTTTGAGGGGTAAATTAAATTCTTATGATGGAGCTCCTCTTTTGAGCAGTAACGTGGGTGACACTCTCAAGAGTTCATGTGCTAATTTCCTGTCTGATGGTTTTGTCAGTCCTCTGGACAGTAATGACAGGAAATCAGTTAAAATATATCGTGATACAGGTGCTTGCCAATCCCTTATGCTGACCAGTGTTCTAGGCTCTAATGTTAATTCCTCTGATGAAACTGTAATCTTACAAGGTTTAGGGAATAATTACTTCTCTGTCCCTCTGTGCAGAGTGAATTTAGAGTCTGGTTTTGTTAATGGTTCCGTTATGGTTGGGTTGGTTGAGAAACTCCCAATGTCAGGTGTAACTTTCTTACTTGGAAATGATATTGGTGGAAGTCAAGTGTGTCCAACTTCTCAGTTGTCTAGTGAGCCAGTGGCTGTGGCCCAGGATTGTGATGTCCCTGATATGTTCTCTGCATGTGCTGTCACTAGGGCTAAGTCTAAAGTTACTGGTGACTTAGAGGATAATGATGATGATGATGTTATCCTAGCTGACACTTATCTTGCTAATTTGGACCACTCACCAGATGAGGCAGTACCCCGTAGGGTTGATAATTTGTCTCGTCAAGAGTTGGTTGAGTTGCAGGTTGCTGACCCTGAGTTAAAAGGTCTAGCTAACTCTGCTTGCAGTGAGGAAGAGTCAGCTGGTGCTTCTACTTGTCATTATATAAAGTCAGGAGTACTTATGAGGAAGTGGAGACCCACAGCAGCATCAGCTGACTGTGAATGGGAGGTTGTACATCAAGTTGTCATCCCTCGTGTTTGTAGGCAGGATATCATTAGAGTGGCTCATGATTCCAGTTTGCCAGGACTCCTTGGAGTGAGGAAGACTGTGGTACGCATTTTGAAACACTTCTACTGGCCAGGTATCTTCAGAGATGTTTCCTGGTATTGTAAGTCTTGTCACACCTGTCAAGTTGTGGGGAAGTGTAATCAGACCGGAAAGGTTGCACCTCTAGTTCCCATTCCTCCTTTTGAGGCGCCATTCACCCGTGTGTTGGTGGATATTGTGGGCCCTCTTCCTAAGACTTCTTCAGGATTTTCTTATGTGTTGACCCTGATTGATATGGCTACTCGTTATCCTGAAGCCATTCCACTTAGAAATATCTCAGCAAAGAACGTGGTTAAGGAAATGCTAGGGTTCTTCACCAAGTTTGGTCTGCCCAAGGAGGTACAGTCAGACCAGGAAAGTAATTTCATGTCAAATGTTTTCAAGCAGTCTCTCAAAGAGTTGGGCATCACCCAGATCACGTCTTCAGATTACCATCCCCAGACCAAAGGAGCATTGGAGAGATTGTCACGAATTAAATACGCGACATTTTCCTTTTGTGAGAAACCACAAACTGTTAGTGGAAAACTCACTGTGTATCGCTCATTTAACCGTTTCACCTCCATTTCGGTGGTATACTTTTCAAAACATTCGTCACTGTTTCAAAAGTGACCGATCTAATGCACGTCATTAAGTGCTCTACTGAGCGATATTGTTGTTTCTTTATTGTTTGCCACTGCCTGCCTCGACCGTTAAAAAAAATGCGGCCATAGCCTCCCTTTCTTTCCCACGAGTTAGTCAGTCAGGTGTCTGTCGTGACGGAGTGAGGTTCTGTGCTCCAGTAGTGAGAGGTCAGCTATCACCCAGACTCCACTAGACTACAGTTCTCCAGGCTCCCACCCTTCTTGGTGATACACCACATTCATTGACCAGCATTTTCTTTTCTTTTTCCTAGATTTAAGAGTTTAGTTAAGGTGCTTTTCCTAGGTGTAAGAATTTAGTTTTTGAGTGAGTGAGTACGATCTCTTTATTTGAATTCATTTGAAATGTGTTACATAGCCTATGATTTCATCATCCTTTGTGTAATTTTAACGCACAGTATGCTGCATGTTTGATCGCGAGCGTGTTCTGCCTCAGTCCTCCCCTTCTACCGTTATAGTAGAGTAAGTCGTCCTTTCTGTTGTTCAGTGCGGGATTTTCATCTCTTTGACCCCATGGCTTCATTTGCGCATCCTTCTTACAAGTTGTATCAAGCTCTGCTGGCCCCTATATAATGAGCTCAGTCTCTGCATCATTGCCACTTAGATCTGCTCCTCATTTTGTTCACATCTCTGTCCTCCCCTGTACAGTTATTATTATTGTGAATTTCTCAGGAAGTCTCCAACCATCTAGCAGCTGTGTGATTTGAGTATAAGTGTTGTTGCATTTTGTTCTTGTACTGCGTAGCATAAGGTTAATTCTTGGGCCTGGAAAGTTTTTGTAAATTGTGTAGAATTCATTTTGTCAGCCAGTGGTAATGATAGTTTGTATCTGTAATTATTTATCTTGCATTAACTGAGCATTACCCAGTGTTTTTCATTTCATCAGGGCTGACTTAGATAAATTTACTCATGCTAATTTCGTGTTAATAGAGGCTATTGCAGTTAACCATATATTTAACCTGTTTTTGCCATTAGGCTACATTATCCTTATGAGTCCTGAATGTTTTGTTGTTAGTTTGAGCATTAAACTTTAACTTGTAATTTTACCTAACTCTTTTGTTTTGAACCTGGAACTTTACGGGACAGTAGTGATTTTTTAGTATTCTCACTTAAAGTGTATTTTATCTTTCTCTGTTCCGTAACATAAATTTGGCGACCTCATATCAGGATATTCAGGATATTTTCATAAGGATATTGCTTGATATTTTGTGACTGTGATTTATTCATGATGTCTACTATTACTACACTTGATGAAGCCAAAGATTTTTTGTCAAATGTGCAAACAGTGTGTGATATAGAAAACAGAACAAAGAATGAACTTAAGCTTGTTGCTCAACAATTGGGAATTGCTGTTCGCTCTCATCATTCTAAAGATCAAATTGTTGACATGATTAATGAAAGCTTGTTTAATGTAACTCCTCCAAATGAGCAAACGCAGATTGAATTAGCTAAGTTACAGCTAGCCCTGCAGGAGGCTCGTGTGAAGGAAGCTGAATTTCAAGCACGTGCTAAGGAGGCTGATGTTAAGGAGGCAAATGCTCGTATTCAAGAGGCACAGGTACAGGCTCAGGCACAAATTGAACTTGCTAGGATTCAGGCAGACCATGAGTATCGCATGAAACAAGGTGGAACTGGATCATCTAGCTCTGATGATTTTGATGTGGCTAAAAATGTTAAACTTGTCCCTCCTTTTAATGAATCTGATTTAACAAAGTATTTTCAGTTGTTTGAGAGGGTAGCAACAGGTTTTAATTGGCCCAAGGAGTATTGGCCAGTACTCCTTCAAACTGTTCTCACCGGTAAAGCTCAAGTAACTTATGCATCTTTGCCCCAGGATCAATCTGATAATTATGATGTAGTTAAGAGCTTGATTCTTAAGGCCTATGAGCTTGTTCCTGAAGCCTATAGAGTAAAATTTAGGACAACTTACAAGCAAGATAAGCAATCCCATGTTGAGTATGCAAAAATCAAAGAAGATCTGTTAGAGCAGTGGTTAAATTCTAAGAATGTGGATTCTGATTTTGGTAAATTTAAGCAGATGATTTTGCTGGAGGACTTCAAAAGGTGTATTTATAAAGATGTAAGCCTATATCTTGATGAGAAAAGAATAGATAATTTGTCTGATGCTGCAGTTTTAGCTGATGAATATGTTCTCACTCACAAGAGATATTCTAAAGAAAAAGGGAAAGCTGAGAGTCAGTACGTTGCCTCTACTCAGAGTACAGGTAACAGGAAAGAGAATAAAGGAGATGTTTCTCAGGAAGTAAATACCAGCTTCACCTCTAGATTTCAGAAAAGTAAATGTACTTATTGTAGTAAGTTTGGTCATACTACGGAGAAATGTTTCAGGAGAGAGCGTGATGTGAACAAAAAGGAGTCTTTAAATATTCAGTCAATTGGTCTAGTGTCAACCCTTGAGAGTTCCCAGAATTCCTTAACTGAGTTAACTGAACCTGCTTTGAGGGGTAAATTAAATTCTTATGATGGAGCTCCTCTTTTGAGCAGTAACGTGGGTGACACTCTCAAGAGTTCATGTGCTAATTTCCTGTCTGATGGTTTTGTCAGTCCTCTGGACAGTAATGACAGGAAATCAGTTAAAATATATCGTGATACAGGTGCTTGCCAATCCCTTATGCTGACCAGTGTTCTAGGCTCTAATGTTAATTCCTCTGATGAAACTGTAATCTTACAAGGTTTAGGGAATAATTACTTCTCTGTCCCTCTGTGCAGAGTGAATTTAGAGTCTGGTTTTGTTAATGTTTCCGTTATGGTTGGGTTGGTTGAGAAACTCCCAATGTCAGGTGTAACTTTCTTACTTGGAAATGATATTGGTGGAAGTCAAGTGTGTCCAACTTCTCAGTTGTCTAGTGAGCCAGTGGCTGTGGCCCAGGATTGTGATGTCCCTGATATGTTCTCTGCATGTGCTGTCACTAGGGCTAAGTCTAAAGTTACTGGTGACTTAGAGGATAATGATGATGATGATGTTATCCTAGCTGACACTTATCTTGCTAATTTGGACCACTCACCAGATGAGGCAGTACCCCGTAGGGTTGATAATTTGTCTCATCAAGAGTTGGTTGAGTTGCAGGTTGCTGACCCTGAGTTAAAAGGTCTAGCTAACTCTGCTTGCAGTGAGGAAGAGTCAGCTGGTGCTTCTACTTGTCATTATATAAAGTCAGGAGTACTTATGAGGAAGTGGAGACCCACAGCAGCATCAGCTGACTGTGAATGGGAGGTTGTACATCAAGTTGTCATCCCTCGTGTTTGTAGGCAGGATATCATTAGAGTGGCTCATGATTCCAGTTTGCCAGGACTCCTTGGAGTGAGGAAGACTGTGGTACGCATTTTGAAACACTTCTACTGGCCAGGTATCTTCAGAGATGTTTCCTGGTATTGTAAGTCTTGTCACACCTGTCAAGTTGTGGGGAAGTGTAATCAGACCGAAAAGGTTGCACCTCTAGTTCCCATTCCTCCTTTTGAGGCGCCATTCACCCGTGTGTTGGTGGATATTGTGGGCCCCTCTTCCTAAGACTTCTTCAGGATTTTCTTATGTGTTGACCCTGATTGATATGGCTACTCGTTATCCTGAAGCCATTCCACTTAGAAATATCTCAGCAAAGAACGTGGTTAAGGAAATGCTAGGGTTCTTCACCAAGTTTGGTCTGCCCAAGGAGGTACAGTCAGACCAGGGAAGTAATTTCATGTCAAATGTTTTCAAGCAGTCTCTCAAAGAGTTGGGCATCACCCAGATCACGTCTTCAGATTACCATCCCCAGACCAAATTAGCATTGGAGAGATTGTCACGAATTAAATACGCGACATTTTCCTTTTGTGAGAAACCACAAACTGTTAGTGGAAAACTCACTGTGTATCGCTCATTTAACCGTTTCACCTCCATTTCGGTGGTATACTTTTCAAAACATTCGTCACTGTTTCAAAAGTGACCGATCTAATGCACGTCATTAAGTGCTCTACTGAGCGATATTGTTGTTTCTTTATTGTTCACCACTGCCTGCCTCGACCGTTAAAAAAAATGCGGCCATAGCCTCCCTTTCTTTCCCACGAGTTAGTCAGTCAGGTGTCTGTCGTGACGGAGTGATGTTCTGTGCTCCAGTAGTGAGAGGTCAGCTATCACCCAGACTCCACTAGACTACAGTTCTCCAGGCTCCCACCCTTCTTGGTGATACACCACATTCATTGACCAGCATTTTCTTTTCTTTTTCCTAGACTTAAGAGTTTAGTTAAGGTGCTTTTCCTATGTGTAAGAATTTAGTTTTTGAGTGAGTGAGTACGATCTCTTTATTTGAATTCATTTGAAATGTGTTACATAGCCTATGATTTCATCATCCTTTGTGTAATTTTAACGCACAGTATGCTGCATGTTTGATCTCGAGCGTGTTCTGCCTCAGTCCTCCCCTTCTACCGTTATAGTAGAGTAAGTCGTCCTTTCTGTTGTTCAGTGCGGGATTTTCATCTCTTTGCCCCCATGGCTTCATTTGCGCGTCCTTCTTACAAGTTGTATCAAGCTCTGCTGGCCCCTATATAATGAGCTCAGTCTCTGCATCATTGCCACTTAGATCTGCTCCTCATTTTGTTCACATCTCTGTCCTCCCCTGTACAGTTATTATTATTGTGAATTTCTCAGGAAGTCTCCAACCATCTAGCAGCTGTGTGATTTGAGTATAAGTGTTGTTGCATTTTGTTCTTGTACTGCATAGCATAAGGTTAATTCTTGGGCCTGGAAAGTTTTTGTAAATTGTGTAGAATTCATTTTGTCAGCCAGTGGTAATAATAGTTTGTATCTGTAATTATTTATCTTGCATTAACTGAGCATTACCCAGTGTTTTTCATTTCATCAGGGCTGACTTAGATAAATTTACTCATGCTAATTTCGTGTTAATAGAGGCTATTGCAGTTAACCATATATTTAATCTGTTTTTGCCATTAGGCTACATTATCCTTATGAGTCCTGAATGTTTTGTTGTTAGTTTGAGCATTAAACTTTAACTTGTAATTTTACCTAACACTTTTGTTTTGAACCTGGAACTTTACGGGACAGTAGTGATTTTTTAGTATTCTCACTTAAAGTGTATTTTATCTTTCTCTGTTCCATAACATAAATTTGGCGACCTCATATCAGGATATTCAGGATATTTTCATAAGGATATTGCTTGATATTTTGTGACTGTGATTTATTCATGATGTCTACTATTACTACACTTGATGAAGCCAAAGATTTTTTGTCAAATGTGCAAACAGTGTGTGATATAGAAAACAGAACAAAGAATGAACTTAAGCTTGTTGCTCAACAATTGGGAATTGCTGTTCGCTCTCATCATTCTAAAGATCAAATTGTTGACATGATTAATGAAAGCTTGTTTAATGTAACTCCTCCAAATGAGCAAACGCAGATTGAATTAGCTAAGTTACAGCTAGCCCTGCAGGAGGCTCGTGTGAAGGAAGCTGAATTTCAAGCACGTGCTAAGGAGGCTGATGTTAAGGAGGCAAATGCTCGTATTCAAGAGGCACAGGTACAGGCTCAGGCACAAATTGAACTTGCTAGGATTCAGGCAGACCATGAGTATCGCATGAAACAAGGTGGAACTGGATCATCTAGCTCTGATGATTTTGATGTGGCTAAAAATGTTAAACTTGTCCCTCCTTTTAATGAATCTGATATAACAAAGTATTTTCAGTTGTTTGAGAGGGTAGCTACAGGTTTTAATTGGCCCAAGGAGTATTGGCCAGTACTCCTTCAAACTGTTCTCACCGGTAAAGCTCAAGTAACTTATGCATCTTTGCCTCAGGATCAATCTGATAATTATGATGTAGTTAAGAGCTTGATTCTTAAGGCCTATGAGCTTGTTCCTGAAGCCTATAGAGTAAAATTTAGGACAACTTACAAGCAAGATAAGCAATCCCATGTTGAGTATGCAAAAATCAAAGAAGATCTGTTAGAGCAGTGGTTAAATTCTAAGAATGTGGATTCTGATTTTGGTAAATTTAAGCAGATGATTTTGCTGGAGGACTTCAAAAGGTGTATTTATAAAGATGTAAGCCTATATCTTGATGAGAAAAGAATAGATAATTTGTCTGATCCTGCAGTTTTAGCTGATGAATATGTTCTCACCCACAAGAGATATTCTAAAGAAAAAGGGAAAGCTGAGAGTCAGTACGTTGCCTCTACTCAGAGTACAGGTAACAGGAAAGAGAATAAAGGAGATGTTTCTCAGGAAGTAAATACCAGCTTCACCTCTAGATTTCAGAAAAGTAAATGTACTTATTGTAGTAAGCTTGGTCATACTACGGAGAAATGTTTCAGGAGACAGCGTGATGTGAACAAAAAGGAGTCTTTAAATATTCAGTCAATTGGTCTAGTGTCCACCCTTGAGAGTTCCCAGAATTCCTTAACTGAGTTAACTGAACCTGCTTTGAGGGGTAAATTAAATTCTCATGATGGAGCTCCTCTTTTGAGCAGTAACGTGGGTGACACTCTCAAGAGTTCATGTGCTAATTTCCTGTCTGATGGTTTTGTCAGTCCTCTGGACAGTAATGACAGGAAATCAGTTAAAATATATCGTGATACAGGTGCTTGCCAATCCCTTATGCTGACCAGTGTTCTAGGCTCTAATGTTAATTCCTCTGATGAAACTGTAATCTTACAAGGTTTAGGGAATAATTACTTCTCTGTCCCTCTGTGCAGAGTGAATTTAGAGTCTGGTTTTGTTAATGGTTCCGTTATGGTTGGGTTGGTTGAGAAACTCCCAATGTCAGGTGTAACTTTCTTACTTGGAAATGATATTGGTGGAAGTCAAGTGTGTCCAACTTCTCAGTTGTCTAGTGAGCCAGTGGCTGCGTCCCAGGATTGTGATGTCCCTGATGTGTTCCCTGCATGTGCTGTCACTAGGGCTAAGTCTAAAGTTACTGGTGACTTAGAGGATAATGATGATAATGATGTTATCCTAGCTGACACTTTTCTTGCTAATTTGGACCACTCACTAGATGAGGCAGTACCCCGTAGGGTTGATAATTTGTCTCGTCAAGAGTTGGTTGAGTTGCAGGTTGCTGACCCTGAGTTGAAAGGTCTAGCTAACTCTGCTTGCAGTGAGGAAGAGTCAGCTGGTGCTTCTACTTGTTATTATATAAAGTCAGGAGTACTTATGAGGAAGTGGAGACCCCCAACAGCATCAGCCAACTGTGAATGGGAGGTTGTACATCAAGTTGTCATCCCTCGTGTTTGTAGGCAGGATATCATTAGAGTGGCTCATGATTCCAGTTTGGCAGGACACCTTGGAGTGAGGAAGACTGTGGGACGCATTTTGAAACACTTCTACTGGCCAGGTATCTTCAGGGATGTTTCCTGGTATTGTAAGTCTTGTCACACCTGTCAAGTTGTGGGGAAGTGTAATTAGACCGAAAAGGTTGCACCTCTAGTTCCCATTCCTCCTTTTGAGGCGCCATTCACCCGTGTGTTGGTGGATATTGTGGGCCCTCTTCCTAAGACTTCTTCAGGATTTTCTTATGTGTTGACCCTGATTGATATGGCTACTCGTTATCCTGAAGCCATTCCACTTAGAAATATCTCAGCAAAGAACGTGGTTAAGGAAATGCTAGGGTTCTTCACAAAGTTTGGTCTGCCCAAGGAGGTACAGTCAGACCGGGGAAGTAATTTCATGTCAAATGTTTTCAAGCAGTGTCTGAAAGAGTTGGGCATCACCCAGATCACGTCTTCAGCTTACCATCCCCAGACCCAAGGAGCGTTGGAGAGATATCATCAAACACTCAAATCGATGCTCAAGAAATACTGTTTGGAACATCAGAAAGACTGGGATAAAGGTCTTCCATTGATTGTATTTGCCGCAAGAGAATCTCCAAATGAATCACTGGGCTTCTCACCCTTTGAACTACTGTTTGGCCATGAAGTAAGAGGACCCCTTAAGCTACTCAAGGAATGCTGGCTGTCGGAGGAAGATGACGTCAACCTGCTGGAGTATGTGATGAAGTTCAAAGAACGGCTGTCCACTGCTTTACAGCTGGCGAGAGAGAATTTAGGAGCTGCTCAGGAGAAGATGAAGACTTGGTATGATAAGAAGTCCAGGTTACGCCACTTTCAGCCAGGAGATCAGGTTTTGATTCTGCTACCAGTACATGGGCAACCTCTTCAAGCCAAGTTTAGTGGTCCTTATTTCGTGGAGAAGAAACTCAGTGATGTCAACTGTGTCATCGCCACACCAGATCGTAGAATGAACAAGCAACTTTGTCACATCAACATGCTAAAGTTATATCACAGGCGGGACGAAAATAACCCAGTCTGCACTGTAGCTGTTCCACCCGAGTCTGCAAGTGAAGCTCTCCCATGCAGTATGAGCCTGAGTCATAGTTTGGGGAAGAATCCTGATATCATGAATGATCTCCAGACTAAGCTTTCTCATCTACCTCCCGAGGAAAGGCAGGAGTTTTCGGCATTACTGCAGGAATACCCGCAAGTGTTCCGTGACACTCCAGGAAGAACCACTGTGTTGATGCATGATGTCGATGTTGGAGACGCAAAGCCAATTAAACTGCCTTCTTACCGTGTGAACCCAGTGAAAGTTCCTCTCATGCAGAAGGAGCTTGGCTACCTGTTGGACCACAAGATGATTGAGCCCTGTCAGAGCGAGTGGAGTTCTCCGGTCACTCTAGTCCATAAGCCAGGTGGGTCACAGCGGTTTTGCATCGACTACAGACGTGTTAATCAGATAACCAAAACAGACATTTACCCTCTCCCTCGCGTGGAAGATTGCATAGACAAGATTGGAATGGCTAGGTACATAAGTAAGTTTGATTTGTTAAAGGGATACTGGCAAGTACCTATGACTGAACGTGCTAGGGAGATCTCATGTTTTGTAACACTAGGAAAGACTTTTGCATGTTCTGTAATGCCATATGGTATGAAGAATGCACCAGCCACATTTCAGAAGCTCATGAATGTTGTAACAGGTTTATATTGATGATGTATTAATCTTCAGTGACAACTGGAAAGATCACCTATGCCATGTCAGTAAATTCTTGAGCGTTTAGTTCAGGCTAATCTTGTAGCTAATTTATCAAAGTGTGAGTTTGGTCAAGCTAAAGTTCAGTACCTTGGGTACGTAATTGGTGATGGACACGTTGCACCACCAGGAGCTAAGGTTCAGGTTATAAGTGATCTTCCCAGACCTAAAAGTAGGAAAGAGCTACAAAGATTTTTGGGAATGGTAGGTTATTACAGGAGATTTGTTCTTAACTTTTCAATTCTTGTATCACCACTTACAGACCTACTGAAAAAGGGAGTTAAATTTGTCAGGACCAATAACTGTGAATCCTCTTTCAGTAAACTTAAAGCTATCCTATTAAGTCAGCCAGTGCTCGCTACTCCAAATTTTGCTAAGCCTTTTAAGATGGCTGCTGACGCAAGTGATACAGGAGCTGGGGCTGTTTTGCTGCAAGAGGATGATTAGGGTATTGAACACCCTGTATCTTATTACAGTAAGAAGTTCACTCCACCTCAAAAGAACTACTCAAATATTGAGAAAGAGCTTTTGGCCTTGATTTTGGGTTTACAGCATTTTTCATTTTATTTGTGTTCTGGTTTTGACCCCATACTCATTTATACCGATCATAACTCACTGAAATTCCTTAGTAAGTTTAAAGATAAAAATCAGAGATTGATAAGATGGAGTCTACTTCTTCAGGAGTATTCATTAGACATACAACATGTCAAGGGGAAAAGAAAATGTTATTGCAGATTGCTTATCTAGACTTTAGACAGATTGTTTTAGAGTAATAAGAAATTTCCTTTGTAAATTTCTTTTTCTTTGTGGGGAGGTGTTACATAGCCTATGATTTCATCATCCCTTGTATAATTCTAACTTATGATACAGTTTTGTTTATGATTGCATCATCCTTTGTATGATCCTAATTTACAGTATGCTACATGTTTGTTCACGATTCGCAACGTGGCTTCCATAGTGACCAGGCTTGCGTGTTCTACCTCACTCTCCCCTTCTCCCCCTTATAGTAGAGTAAGTCGTTCTTTCTGTTGTTCAGATCAGGATTGTCAACTCTTCGTCCCCTATACCTTCATTCGCGCGTCCTTCTTACAAGTTGAATCAAGCTCTGCCGGCCCCCTATTAACCCCTACACTGCGGGCTTGTTTACCAATGACTTGCGTGTCCCGCGGGGTTATTTAGGCTCCGACAGACTCTCAAAAAATATTTGCCAAAAATCAGTTATTAGTCCAAGAATAATAAAATTATATATGCTTATTGCACATACCTTCAGCTTTCTCCTGGAATGATTGTTGAGCCTTCGTCAGTTTCCGTAAGACTTGTGGAGACCTCTGAATTAGGGTAACTAAGTCTCCACTTTACACTTCCCGACAACCCGTAATATGATTACCACAGCCAGATACAAACACTATAAACACTATTCTACCATTTTCAAGTAGTTTGGGATCCATACTAAAAAAAAAAACACTGTGAAAGCAATGGAAATTACGAGCGCGTCTGATCGCCGCACTTGCGCTAGTTCGCTCTAGGCACTCTGTCATTCATTATTCATAAAACCCCTCACACTTTGTATTTCTATTACTATATCACACTTATATATATCTGGAGTCTTTCTCCATAAGTTTCCTTCAGTCGTATTATTTTATTGTCACTGAAGTCATCCAATTTTTCAGTCAGTAAAATACGTAGAGAGCCACGGATTCACTCTCACTGTTATAACATAAATTATTTGTACTCATATTCTTATATTACTAATTACTTACATTACTATTTACATTTTCTATTCTATTTTCAATATTTACCCTGCTATTTTACTTACAATATGTTATTCACTGTCACTTTCAGTAAGATAAAACTATAATACACTGTTCAATCATATGAACTGAACATCCATTGCTTTCACTTGCTATTTACACATTATTTATACATTATTTCCAAATAATTCTGCTTCCACACTTGCACTGTTAGAACTGCTTCTGGCTGTGATAATCGAAGAAGCAGGTTACACAGAGGGGAACCTGGCATTCAGCGCACTGCTAAGAGGTGCGTTTATGCTCAGGTGTGTGGCGTGTGGTATGCGCACATACATGACACCTGCGAATCGCAGCCTTCCTTTTCCCTGTGGCAGGCATTAGCTCAAGTCTGTGCCGATCCATATACGCCCTCTGCTCAAGTCGGTCGGGAAGTGTAACTGGATGGCGCCTTGGAGTTGCTGCTTGCACCCTACCATATTTTTCCAGCAGTTGCTGGACACAAGTCCTGGCGAACAACCTCAGGGAGAAGGACTTGGGTGGCTTTACCTTCATCTTGTACAGGATGAAGGCGTTCAGCATCGTCATATCTATGAGATGCAGAAAAACTTTCCTGTACCACCTAGTATTCTTCCTGAGGCAGTCGATCTCACCAATCATCATGTCGGACTTGTCCACCAGCCGCATGTTGATATTATAGTCCAACACAGCATCAGGTTTCATCACAGGTTCGCCTGTCCTTGTCATGCCACTGTATTGCCAGCATCTTCTCACACTTGCGTAGGTGCATGTCTCCCCGCTGCGAGTTTCCCGCCTCTGGGAATTTGGGGAAGTTGGCACGATTACTTTTCACAGTGCCGCAGGAGCCAATGCCGTGCTCAGAAAGGTATTTGGCAAGTTTCGGTGTTGTATAGTAGTTGTCTGTATACAGCACATGATTCCCACCAAAATACTTTTCTAGGAGCACTTTCACTACACAGCCTGAGAAGCCAAGAGGGTGAGTTTTATCGAGATCGACAGTGCTGGCTGAATATATGACGAAGTCAAGGATGTACCCCGTCTTACAGTCGCACAGTACAAAGAACTTAACTCCAAAGCGATGGCGTTTGCTTGGAATGTACTGAACAAACCGAAGACGTCCTCTGAACAAAACCAAGGATTCATCAATGACAACCTTCTGAAATGGGTGGAAGAATGCCATGAACTTATCCTTCATTCTGTTCAGAATCTCCCGGATCTTCCAGAGTGGGTCGGTTTGGTAAGGTACATCATTATCGGCAAAGTGCAGGTTTCCCATGATGTTCCGGAAGCGATCTCTGGCCATGTACTTATTGAAGGTCGGTGAGGGTAGTAAGGGGTCCATGGACCAGTATTCTTCCAACTCATGCTTCTTGGAGTGTGGCATAAGAAGCATGAGGGCAAAGAACACATACAGCCCCTGCACTCCCAGCATGGTCCACTGTTGCATCTTGGCTGCACCTGTACCACTAGCAGCACGTTGTGATTCGAACCTGTTGGTCTCATCACATATGTGCTGCATGACTTCGTCATCTAGGAAGGCCAAAAGTTAGTTGACACACTCAGCATTTTCGTCCATAGTGAAGGCAGGCTGAACTCCTGACGAGCTCTCATCGAAAACCAGGTTTTCGGGGACAAAATCTGACCCTTCCGTCCACGCGAAGGCGTCCAGGATTCCCTGGCGTGCCGGTGGAGGGCTGGTGGTAGTGGTGGTGGTGGAGGTTGGCTGAGAGGGAGGCTTATCTCTGTCAAGGTCACTCTCACTGACCCTAGGTTGCCGTACAGCACTAGCAGCCCTTACCCTACTAGCTACACTACTTTTCACTCTCTTAGATCTACCTCTACCTCTACGGCCGGCCTTCACTGTTGATGCTGGTGGTGACTCCGACGATGAAGACTCCGGAGATAACTCAGCCGACGATGATGACGAGATGAGTAAAGCGGGGCTTGGGGAACGGGGAGGTGAATGCACTCGTGACTCATGGCGGGCTGGGTCACGTGGGGGCATTGTTCTGGGGCTAACACGCCGCCTTTTCACTCCCTTCCCAAATTCTTGTCCTTCCTGCACTAAAGGCTCCTTTCCCTTGGAGCTAGACACTAATTCACTGGTAGAAGCACTTGTTGTCGCTGTTTCTGGCGCGATAACCTCACCCGGCTCATCACACGATTCACCCAAATCGTCAAAGTCACTGTCCATTATTATCATGGACAATTCTGCAAGTTCTCGTGCCACTGCAGAGTCACTGAGGCCTTTCCTGCTTGCCTCACCACTTTTCTTTGGCGTAGAGGTCACGGGGCCCTTTGCAATGGGCGCAGAAGCGGCAGGAATGGCGGGGCGCGAGTGCACATGTTGTCTCTGCAGTGGAGGACAAGGAACTAAATGCCGCGGCTTATCTGAGAAGGGAAGGGTTGACAATGACACTTTAGGCTGACTGCTGCTAACTTACAGGCTAATTTTTTATAGGTAGAAAATCTCGGCAATAAATAAAGAAATAGGTAGTTCCAGGTGAATGTAAATGTCAATTAGGAATCTCCCTTCCTTTCTGATATATATTTTTATTACAGACATCTATTACAAGGCATAAATCAAAGGGGAAATTACCGTGGTAATGTAGCGAATGAATGCACGTGAGGTTTTGTCAGGTGATAATTAGCCAATTTCTGGAGTATAACACTATCACTTACCTTTTTTTTTTTGGTATATATTATTGGGTAAAAATATAGGGCATAGGGCTTATTTCAATGGATGAAATCTGTGGAAAAAGAAGGGGGAAATTTCCGTAGCGCAGCGCGGCGTGGGAGGTGAGAGGAGAGGGTAATGCAGGGCAGGTAGGGAGGGGAGTCACGAAGAGGGTAAATTATCTGAGAAGGGAAGGGTTCACAATGACACTTTAGGCTTACTGCTGCTAACTTACAGGCTAATTTTTTATAGGTAGAAAATCTCGGCAATAAATAAAGAAATAGGTTGTTCCAGGTGAATGTAAATGTCAATTAGGATTCTCCCTTCCTTTCTGATATATATTTTTATTACAGACATCGATTACAAGGCATAAATCAAAGGGGAAATTACCGTGGTAATGTAGCGAATGAATGCACGTGAGGTGTTGTCAGGTGATAATTAGCCAATTTCTGGAGTATAACACTATCACTTACCTGTTTTTTTTTGGTATATATTATTGGGTAAAAATATAGGGCATAGGGCTTATTTCAATGGATGAAATCTGTGGAAAGAGAAGGGGGAAATTTCCGTAGCGCAGCGCGGCGTGGGAGGTGAGAGGAGAGGGTAATGGAGGGCAGGTAGGGAGGGGAGTCAGGAAGGGGGTAAAATAGCTAAAATGTCAACAATGGATGGGAGTACAGATGAGATTTGGAGTGCTGACTAGTGTTGGACATTGGCAGTACTGATAGATGATACAAGCCACCACTTGAGAGCCCAGGATAATTCAAAATAACACAGAATCACAAAAGTGACGCCCCACGGTATCATCCATTGTAGCCGAGCGTCACGAAAGTGACGCCCCGCGGTTAAGGGGTTAAATGAGCTCAGTCTCTGCATTAGTTGCCACTTAGATCTACTCCTCATTCTGTTCACATCTCTGTCCTCCCCTGTACAGTATATTATTATTTTTGTGAGTGCTCAGGAAGCCTCCAGCCATCTAGCTGCTGTATAATTTGAGTATAAGTATTATTACCATTTTTCTTGTACTGTATAGCCTTAGGCGTTAATTCGTAAGCCTGGTAAAGTTTTTATGATTCATTTTGGTTGCATACTGTAAGCCAGTATTAGTAATATTTTGTATCTGTAATAATATTATATCTTGCTTTAACTCAGCATTATCTGGTATTCTCATTTTATCAGGGCTGACTTAGATAAATTTCCTCTTGCTAAATTCGTGTTAATAGAGGCTATTGCAGTTAACCATATATGTAACCTGTTTTGCCAGTACATTATCCTTATGAGTCCTGAATGTTTAGTTGTTAGTTTGAGCATTAAACTTTAACTTGTAATTTTACCTAAGTCTTTTGTTTTGAACCTGGAACTTTGCGGGACAGTAGTGATTTTAGTATTCTCACCTGAAGTGTTCATTATCTCTCTCTGCTCCGTAACAATATATATATATATATATATATATATATATATATATATATATATATTGTTACGGAACAGAGAAAGATAATGTACACTTTAAGTGAGAATACTAAAAATCACTACTGTCCCGTAAAGTTCCAGGTTCAAAACAAAAGAGTTTGGTAAAATTACAAGTTAAAGTTTAATGCTCAAACTAACAACAAAACATTCAGGACTCATAAGGATAATGTAATGGCAAAAACAGGTTAAATATATGGTTGACTGCAATAGCCTCTATTAACACGAAATTAGCAAGAGTAAATGTATCTAAGTCAGCCCTGATAAAATGAAAATACACTGGGTAATGCTCAGTTAATGCAAGATAAATTATTACAGATACAAAATCTTATTACCAATGACTGACAATATGAATTACAAAAACTGTACTAGGCCTACAAATCAACACTTTATGCTATACAGTACAAGAAAAAATGCAACAACAGTTATACTCAAATTACACAGCTGCTAGATGGTTGGAGACTTCCTGAGCACTCACAATAATAACAACTGTACAGGGGAGGACAGAGATGTGAGCAAAATGAGGAGTAGATCTAAGTGGCAATAACGCAGAGAGTGAGCTCATTATATAGGGGCCGGCAGAGCTTGATACAACTTGTAAGAAGGACGCGCAAATGAAGTCATGGGGACAAAGAGTTGACAATCCTGGTCTGAACAACAGAAAGAACGACTTACTCTACTATAACGGTAGAAGGGGGACTGAGGTAGAACATGCGCGTGATCAAACAGGCAGCATACTGTACGTTAGAATTACACAAAGGATGATGAAATCATACGCTATGTAACACCTCCCCACAAAGAAAAAGAAATTTACAAAGGAAATTTCTTATTACTCTAAAACAATCTGTCTAAAGTCTAGATAAGCAATCTGCAATGACATTTTCTTTCCCCTTGACATGCTGTATGTCTAATGAATACTCCTGAAGAAGTAGACTCCATCTTGTCAATCTCTGATTTTTATCTTTAAACTTACTAAGGAATTTCAGTGGGTTATGATCGGTATAAATGACTATGGGGTCAAAACCAGAACACAAATAAAATGAAAATGCTGTAAACCCAAAATCAAGGCCAAAAGCTCTTTCTCAATAGTTGAGTAGTTCTTTTGAGGTGGAGTGAACTTCTTACTGTAATAAGATACAGGGAGTTCAATACCCAGATCATCCTCTTGCAGCAATACAGCCCCAGCTCCTGTTTCACTTGCGTCAACAGCCATCTTAAAAGGCTTAGCAAAATTTGGAGTAGCGAGCACTGGCTGACTTAATAGGATAGCTTTAAGTTTGTTGAAAGAGGATTCACAGTTATCGGTCCAGACAAATTTAACTCCCTTTTTCAGTAGGTCTGTAAGTGGTGATACAAGAATTGAAAAGTTAAGAACAAATCTCCTGTAATAACCTACCATTCCCAAAAATCTTTGTAGCTTTTTCCTAGTTTTAGGTCTGGGAAGATCACTTATAACCTGAACCTTAGCTCCTGGTGGTGCAACATGTCCATCACCAATTACGTACCCAAGGTACTGAACTTTAGCTTGACCAAACTCACACTTTGATAAATTAGCTACAAGATTAGCATGAACCAAACACTCAAGAAATTTACTGACATGGCATAGGTGATCTTTCCAGTTGTCACTGAAGATTAATACATCATCAATATAAACAACACACCCTGCCAAACTCTCTGTTACAACATTCATGAGCTTCTGAAATGTGGCTGGTGCATTCTTCATACCATATGGCATTACAGAACATGCAAAAGTTTTTCCTAGTGTTACAAAACATGAGATCTCCCTAGCACGTTCAGTCATAGGTACTTGCCAGTATCCCTTTAACAAATCAAACTTACTTATGTACCTAGCCTTTCCGATCTTGTCTATGCAATCTTCCACGCGAGGGAGAGGGTAATTGTCTGTTTTGGTTATCTGATTAACACGTCTGTAGTGGATGCAAAGCCGCTGTGACCCACCTGGCTTAGGGACTAGAGTGACAGGAGAACTCCACTCACTCTGACAGGGCTCAATCATCTTGTGGTCCAACAGGTAGCCAAGCTCCTTCTGGATGAGAGGAACTTTCACTGGGTTCACATGGTAAGGAGGCAATTTAATTGGCTTTGCGTCTCCAACATTGACATCATGCATCAACACAGTGGTTCTTCCTGGAGTGGCACAGAACACTTGCGGGTACTCCTGCAGTAATGCCGAAAACTCGTGCCTTTCCTCGGGAGGTAGATGAGAAACCTTAGTCTGGAGATCATTCATGATGTCAGGATTCTTCCCCAAACTATCACTCAGGCTCATGCTGCATGGGAGAACTTCACTTGCAGACTCGGGTGGAACAGCTACAGTGCAGACTGGATTATTTTCGTCCCGCCTGTGATATAACTTTAGCATGTTGATGTGACAAAGTTGCTTGTTCTTTCTACGATCTGGTGTGGCGATGACATAGTTGACATCACTGAGTTTCTTCTCCATGAAATAAGGACCACTAAACTTGGCTTGAAGAGGTTGCCCATGCACTGGTAGCAGAATCAAAACCTGATCTCCTGGCTGAAAGTGGCGTAACCTGGACTTCTTATCATACCAAGTCTTCATCTTCTCCTGAGCAGCTCCTAAATTCTCTCTCACCAGCTGTAAAGCAGTGGACAGCCGTTCTTTGAACTTCATCACATACTCCAGCAGGTTGACGTCATCTTCCTCCGACAGCCAGCATTCCTTGAGTAGCTTAAGGGGTCCTCTTACTTCATGGCCAAACAGTAGTTCAAAAGGTGAGAAGCCCAGTGATTCATTTGGAGATTCTCTTGCAGCAAATACAACGAATGGAAGACCTTTGTCCCAGTCTTTCTGATGTTCCAAACAGTATTTCTTGAGCATCGATTTGAGTGTTTGATGATATCTCTCCAACGCTCCTTGAGTCTGGGGATGGTAAGCTGAAGACGTGATCTGGGTGATGCCCAACTCTTTCAGACACTGCTTGAAAACATTTGACATGAAATTACTTCCCCGGTCTGACTGTACCTCCTTGGGCAGACCAAACTTTGTGAAGAACCCTAGCATTACCTTAACCACGTTCTTTGCTGAGATATTTCTAAGTGGAATGGCTTCAGGATAACGAGTAGCCATATCAATCAGGGTCAACACATAAGAAAATCCTGAAGAAGTCTTAGGAAGAGGGCCCACAACATCCACCAACACACGGGTGAATGGTGCCTTAAAAGGAGGAATGGGAACTAGAGGTGCAACCTTTTTGGTCTGATTACACTTCCCCACAACTTGACAGGTGTGACAAGACTTACAATACCAGGAAACAACCCTGAAGATACCTGGCCAGTAGAAGTGTTTCAAAATGCGTGCCACAGTCTTCCTCACTCCAAGGTGTCCTGCCAAACTGGAATCATGAGCCACTCTAATGATATCCTGCCAAACTGGAATCATGAGCCACTCTAATGATATCCTGCCTACAAACACGAGGAATGACAACTTGATGTACAACCTTCCATTCACAGTCGGCTGATGCTGTTGGGGGTCTCCACTTCCTCATAAGTACTCCTGACTTTATATAATAACAAATAGAAGCACCAGCTGACTCTTCCTCATTGCAAGCAGAGTTAGCTAGACCTTTCAACTCAGGGTCAGCAATCTGCAACTCAACCAACTCTTGACGAGACAAATTATCAACACTACGGGGTAAAGCCTCATCTGGTGAGTGGTCCAAATTAGCAAGAAAAGTGTCAGCTAGGATAACATCATCATCATCATTATCCTCTAAGTCACCAGCAACTTTAGACTTAGCCCTAGTGACAGCACATGCAGGGAACACATCAGGGACATCACAATCCTGGGACGCAGCCACTGGCTCACTAGACAACTGAGGAGCTGGACACACTTGCCTTCCACCAATATCATTTCCAAGTAAGAAAGTTACACCTGACATTGGGAGTGTCTCAACCAACCCAACCATAACGTAACCATTAACAAAACCAGACTCTAAATTCACTCTGCACAGAGGGACAGAGAAGTAATTATTCCCTAAACCTTGTAAGATTACAGTTTCATCAGAGGAATTAACATCAGAGCCTAGAACACTGGTCAGCATAAGGGATTGGCAAGCACCTGTATCACGATATATTTTAACTGATTTCCTGTCATTACTGTCCAGAGGACTGACAAAACCTTGAGACAGGAAATTAGCACATGAACTCTTGGGAGTGTCACCCATGTTACTGCTCAATAGAGGAGCTCCATCATGAGAATTTAAGTTACCCCTCAAAGTAGGTTCAGTTAACTCGGTTAAAGAATTCTGGGAACTCTCAAGGATGGACACTAGACCAATTGACTGAATATTTAAAGACTCCTTTTTGTTCACATCACGCTGTCTCCTGAAACATTTCTCCGTAGTATGACCAAGCTTACTACAATAAGTACATTTACTTTTCTGAAATCTAGAGGTGAAGCTGGTATTTACTTCCTGAGAAACATCTCCTTTATTCTCTTTCCTGTTACCTGTACTCTGAGTAGAGGCAACGTACTTACTCTCAGCTTTCCCTTTTTCTTTAGAATATCTCTTGTGAGTGAGAACATATTCATCAGCTAAAACTGCAGCATCAGACAAATTATCTATTCTTCTCTCATCAAGATATAGGCTTACATCTTTATAAATACACCTTTTGAAGTCCTCCAGCAAAATCATCTGCTTAAATTTGTCAAAATCAGAAACCACATTCTTAGAATTTAACCACTGCTCTAACAGATCTTCTTTGATTTTTGCATACTCAACTTGGGATTGCTTATCTTGTTTATAAGTTGTCCTAAATTTTACTCTATAGGCTTCAGGAACAAGCTCATAGGCCTTAAGAATCAAGCTCTTAACTACATCATAATTATCAGATTGATCCTGAGGCAAAGATGCATAAGTTACTTGAGCTCTACCGGTGAGAACAGTTTGAAGGAGTACTGGCCAATACTTTTTTGGCCAATTAAAACCTGTAGCTACCCTCTCAAACAACTGAAAATACTTTGTTAAATCAGATTCATTAAAAGGAGGGACAAGTTTAACATTTTTAGCCACATCAAAATCATCAGAGCTAGATGATCCAGTTCCACCTTGTTTCATGCGATACTCATGGTCTGCCTGAATCCTAGCAAGTTCAATTTGTGCCTGAGCCTGTATTTCTGCCTCCTGAATACGAGCCTGAGACTCCGCCTCCTTAGCCTGAGACTCCGCCTCCTTATTCTGAGACTCAGCCTCCTTAGCACGTGCATGAAATTCAGCCTCCTTAACACGAGCCTCCCGCAGGGCTAGCTGTAACTTAGCTAATTCAATCTGCGTTTGCTCATTTGGAGGAGTTACATTAAACAAGCTTTTATTAATCGTGCCAACAATTTGATCTTTAGAATGATGAGAGTGAACTGCAATTCCCAATTGTTGAGCAACAAGCTTAAGTTCATTCTTTGTTCTGGTTTCTACATCACACACTGTTTGCACATTTGACAAAAAATCTTTGGCTTCATCAAGCGTAGTAATAGTAGACATCATGAATAAATCACAGTCACAAAATATCAAGCAATATCCTTATGATAATATCCTGAATATCCTGATAAGAGGTCGCCAAATTTATGTTACGGAACAGAGAAAGATAATGTACACTTTAAGTGAGAATACTAAAAATCACTACTGTCCCGTAAAGTTCCATGTTCAAAACAAAAGAGTTAGGTAAAATTACAAGTTAAAGTTTAATGCTCAAACTAACAACAAAACATTCAGGACTCATAAGGATAATGTAATGGCAAAAACAGGTTAAATATATGGTTGACTGCAATAGCCTCTATTAACACGAAATTAGCAAGAGTAAATTTATCTAAGTCAGCCCTGATAAAATGAAAATACACTGGGTAATGCTCAGTCAATGCAAGATAAATTATTACAGATACAAAATCTTATTACCAATGACTGACAATATGAGTTACAAAAACTTTACTAGGCCTACAAATCAACACCTTATGCTATACAGTACAAGAAAAAATGCAACAACAGTTATACTCTAATTACACAGCTGCTAGATGGTTGGAGACTTCCTGAGCACTCACAATAATAACAACTGTACAGGGGAGGACAGAGATGTGAGCAAAATGAGGAGTAGATCTAAGTGGCAATAACGCAGAGAGTGAGCTCATTATATAGGGGCCGGCAGAGCTTGATACAACTTGTAAGAAGGATGCGCAAATGAAGCCATGGGGACAAAGAGTTGACAATCCCGCTCTGAACAACAGAAAGGACGACTTACTCTACTATAACGGTAGAAGGGGGACTGAGGTAGAACATGCGCGTGATCAAACAGGCAGCATACTGTACGTTAGAATTACACAAAGGATGATGAAATCATAGGCTATGTAACAATATATATATATATATATATATATATATATATATATATATATATATATAGACATTGTACCTGAAAGAAAACTATCAAGAAACACTTAAGATTTTTTTCCTCAGTACAGATTGGTTTTGATTATATTTTATGTTGTAATATTGACGAAAAATTTAAACTTCTTATGGTCAGCACAGTTTTAATAATATATTCTAGATAACGACTAGAGATTCTCTCTCTCTCTCTCTCTCTCTCTCTCTCTCTCTCTCTCACACACACACACACACACACACCGTTCCTGGTGGCTTGTTTTGGTGAACCATACAAATTCCTTTGCAGCAGTCTATGAGTGCCGTCTCGCCCAGACCTCCTCTCTCCCCCACAGTAACGAAAGAAACTCATGACAAGTTTGGCCAGCTTGTAGAGTGACCCTCTGGTGGTGTCAAGTGATGGAAATTTGTTGAGGAAAAGCTGGTGGCACGGTAGAAATGGTGGCAGTTTGACTGAGTTAACCAGTTCAGCGCGAGGATTTTTTTTTATTAGTATTCCTTCCGGATTGTTTTGTTGTTGGTACCTATGGATGATTTAAATTATTTCGTGGAATAATAGAGAGAGAGAGAGAGAGAGAGAGTTTTCGAATTTGAGGGGTTGGATATAACCCTCCTTAGTACTATAAGATGGCACCTAAAGTCGAATCACACTACTTCCCATCCTCTCCATTCGCCATACACACATGTTTCCCAAGACTCCCATCTCCACCGCTGTAACTCTTGACTTTTAATTTTCCTGTCACCAGCCTCGCGCCCATAGGTTATTGTGGGTACCGTACCTATACTCCTTCGTTCAGTTCTCATACAGTTGCCACGTTCAATAGGTGAAGAAAAAAAATATAGCCTGTCATACTGCCAAAAAATATAAATGTCTGTCTGATTAAATGTATTAAGGCATTTTCACTTGGTCATTGTTATAATTTCACTTTTTAGCATTTAGACTGCTCATTAAAGTCAGAAATATGCTAATTCCGTGTCAGTTTGTCATGCTTTATGTTTATTAAATTCAAGGAGGTGTAGAAAAATATTTATGTCCAATGTCATGCAAAAGTGTGTGTGTGTGTGTGTGTGTGTGTGTGTGTGTGTGTGTGTGTTAGTATAGTGTAGTGAGCATTGTGTAGCGTAGCATACCGTAGTGTAGTGTTGCTTAATGTGGTGTAGTGTAATGTAGTGAAGTGTAGCATTGTGTAGTGCAGTGTAGTGTGCTGTGGTGTTGTGTAGTGAAGTGTAGCATTGTTTAGTGCAGTGTAGTTTAGTGTAGTGCAATGCAGTGTAGTGTAATGTGGTATAGTTTGCTGAAGTGTAGCATAGTGTAGTGATGTATAATGTTGTGTATCGTAGTTCAGTGTACCGATGTGTTGTGTAGTGTAGTGAAGGCATCG
This sequence comes from Coenobita brevimanus, assembly GCF_032717465.1. Lineage (NCBI taxonomy): Eukaryota > Metazoa > Arthropoda > Malacostraca > Decapoda > Coenobitidae > Coenobita > Coenobita brevimanus. The sequence continues at coordinate 47,166,303 of NC_136954.1, read as the reverse complement.
TAGTGAGAGGCAGTCTCCCATATTCCGCTAGTAAAAATAACCATGTGTAAATACCTACTAATAATCCGCTCCGTATATTATTTTCAGTTCCTGCGTGGAGTACATTGCGTTTGGCTCCTTTGTATATTTTCAGCGCCATCAGTGCTATTTTCAGAGCCCTCTGTGTTTTCAACACCTGTGTTATTTTCAGCGCCATCTGTGTTATTTAGAACGCTTCTGCATAGTTTATTCAGCGCCATCGTTCATTACTTCCAACAATTCATTTATATACTTTTTTCAACGCCCTGGTATAATATTTTCAATGTCTTCCTGTATCTTCAACACCTTAGTATATTATTTTAGGCTCCTTCTTATATTACTTTCAGAAATTCGCCTTCCTCTTTCCAATGCCTGCGTATATCTTCAAACGAGATTAGATTGCAGCCAAAATCGACAGTGCATTAATTTCCCTCCTTATATCATGCAGTTAGGGACCTTGATTTTCATTAAGACTCCTGAGAGTCGTCTTCCAGGGGACGGTATGGTTTTAGCAGGAAAAGATGATCGTCTCTATATTTTCCTTTTAGAATCTCTTTCGCCTCAACCACCCACCAACAGCACTGAACTTGTCTCCTATTCCACATGCTCAGTCGACATTCATGTTTTGTGCTAAGAATTGTGTCCTCCTCCTCCTCCTCCTCCTCTCGTCTTACTATTTTTCTTCCTCAACAGCAGCACTAAAATCAGTCCATCCTCTCTTCTCCAGGCCCAGTCAGCACTGATCTACGACGCGGTGAGGGTGGTTGCTGAGGCGCTGACCAGACTAAAGCACAAGAAAGTGGACGTGTTTGGTGAGTCTCCTGGGCTGGGGGCGCCGCGGATCATCAGCTGCCACAGTAATGACGCTGATCAGAGCGTCTGGGAGCACGGCGAGAAAATCACCAGGCACTTGAGGAAGGTGGGTCCAGGAGTAGGTGTCAGGGTGAGGTATTAGGGTGCCAGGGTGGGGTATTAGAGTGCCAGGGTGAAGTATGAGGGAGTCAGGGTGGAGTATTATGGTGCCAGGGTGGGGTATTAGTGTGTCAGGGTGGGGTATTAAGGTGTCAGGGTGCAGTATTAGGGTGCCAGGGTGGAGTATTAGGGTGTGAGGGTAGAGTATTGGGGGTGTCAGGGTGGAGTATTAGGGTGTCAGGGTGGAGTATTAGGGTGTCAGGGTGGAGTATTATTGTGCCAGGATGGAGTATTTGGGTGCTAGGGTGTGGTATTATTGAGCCAGGGTGAAGTATTAGGTGCCAGGATTGGGTATTAGGTTGAAGTAATAAGGTGTCAGGATGGGGTATTGGAGTGCCAGGGTGGAGTTTTAAGGTGGCAGGGTGGAGTGCGTGGAGTATTAGGGTGTCAGGGTGGAGTATTAGGGTGCCAGGGTGGAGTAATAGAGTGCCAGGGTAGAGTATTTGAGTGCCATTGTGGAGTACTGGGGTGCCAGGGTGGAGTAATATATTAGGATGCCAGAGAAGTGTATTAGGGTGCCAGGGTGGGTATCAGTGTCAAGAATGGTGATAATGGTGTCAGGATATAGACTTGGGTGTTAGTTTGCAATAATGTGGTGTTAGGTTGGACTTGGAGGCAGGATGTCAGGAGTGAATAACAAAAGACCACCAGGGACTTGAGGAAGGTGGGTGAAGAGTTAGATATGCACTGTAGAGATGTTAAGGTGCTGAAGAGGAAAAACAGTTCTCTAGGGTGGAGTATTGAAGTTGTTTTAGCTTACGTTAATGTTGTTGTTATTCATACTGCTTAACCCTGAACCACATGACCGAGCGTAGTCGTTGACCGTAGGTAAACAACCGCCTCTGTGAGGTTGTCCCATATGTTCCGTACACCGTTGACGTTGTGTCTGCATCCTAGTGTAGCGTGTGCTGTGCAGTGCTCCATTGTGTGTGTTATGTTGTGTGGGCTTGTTCAACAAGCGAGGCAAATGTCATCTCTGATTCCATCCAACCCAAATCTAAACTAACAATGACTAGGGCTGAGTGATGTCCTGATCTAACCCTAGCCAAGTGAACTCGACCAGCTCTGTTTAAGGATAAATTTGATGGGTGGATGACATTAGGGGCGGCATGTAGTAGTGTGTTCCGATCGGGATGTTTTGCCGTGCGCGTGAAGTAGGTATGTAGGTGTTTCTTCATTGATTGTGTGGGAATGTCTGTCTTAGGTTGTAGCATTAATTATCTGAGTAGGATATTAGAGTGTTATGAAAGATGGGTATGGTGTCAGGGTGTAAAAAATGTGTAGTGTGGAATTATAATGTGTCAGGGTGTAAAATTAGATTGGCAGTGTGGAACATTAGGGTGTCAGGATGGACCTGGGGTAATGCTGTCAAGAAAGAATAATGATGAAGCCAGACACCTGAAGACGATGTGTAATATGTAATAGTGGCACTGTGAACATGTTATGGTGCTAAAGAGGATAATTAAAGCACTGTAACCTTATTACCGTAACATGCCCAAATTTTCGTCCCAATGCAACTTATTTCGTGTAGGTGAATGGCAGAACAAGAGAGTGCATAATTTCTGCATCCTCTCCATAGCACTACTTCGTGACTAGCATCATATTCTAGTGTTAATATATTGTTACAGTTCAGTGCTTAAATTCTGCATCCTCTCCACAGCACTTCATGACTAGCATCATATTCTAGTGTTAATCTATTGTTACAGTTCAGTGCTTAAATTCTGCATCCTCTCCACAGCACTTCATGACTAGCATCATATTCTAGTGTTAATCTGTTGTTACAGCTAAGCATTCAGATGGAGAGATGGCAGTTTTAGGTCGTCACAGTAAAATGATCATAGGTAGAATATTCGGGTGCAGAGAGTGCATAGCTACAGTTCATTTACCTTCACTTGGCCCAGATTTTCGTCCGTTTCCACCTTCTTTTACGTAGCCAATTTGGCAGAAAAGCCGCGGCTTGACTTCCTTTACGTAACACTTTTCATGACTAGTATCCTATTTTCGAATTTCTGGTTTTAAATCTTGCAAACAACTTAACAATCAAGATGGAGAGATGACAGTTGTAGGCCAAGCTAGAGTTTAAGAAAAAAAAAAAAAAAGATACAGGATTATGATGTTTTCTTGCACATTAAAGCCTGGGAGACACATCCGTAAAACATCGATATATACATACTGCTGAATTACTCGCTTTCAGGTTAAGATAGTTTAGAATATGATTTTCAGTCCTTTCCTATAAAATTTCCATGACAGTGTTTCCATTTTGCATTGTGGACCTTCTCACGATTTCCTGCAGGCTTCGTCTGGAGGGTTTGATGGGCGGAGGAAGGGGGGGATGGGGTTTCCTGCTATTCTCTCTTTGCCTTATAACCCATAAAATAGTTTTGTTAGTTAAAAAACTTCCTAATAACAAATAGCTTCGAAATGACCAAGTGTGTTGCTGTATGTTTTTCTTAGTAAGAGATTTAGGAGGTCAGGGTGGAAAATTAACCCTTCCAGTACGGGACTGTTTTGTGATACATTCTTGCTGTCACCACACTATTTCCTTCAATTTAGGTGGGCACCTTGTCAGTGATGAAGTTACTGAAGAATATATCTAACCCTTCCAGCACGGAAAGTATATCGTATGTCGAATAAAATCGTCTGGAAATACCAAGATAACACGTCATCAGATTTTGAAGGTTAATAAATATGATTAACCGCATCTTTTTAATCTTTTCAACCTGAGGACGTCATGTAGCCTACAGTATGTATTGTATTCCTACCATTTCCTGTCGATTTGACTCAGCATAGAGGAAACATTTCGTAGTGAAGAGGTTTGAAGTGTCTTTATTATCACTTCTGCTAAAAGATGTCTCTCCTAAGCTGAGTAAAATCGGCCAGAGGTAGCTAAAATAAATTGCAAAAGACGTCCTCGGAGCGAACGGGTCAACCGTCAGTCCGATGATTTATTGTTTAATTGCATTGTTGATATAAAACCCCGGTGGCCCAGTGGTCAGCACTGCCAGCTGCAGTTGCCAACACGATAACACCAGTTATGAATTTTGCTGTGACAGGTCGCACCACTCAGTTCAGGTGTAAGTTTACCCCTTTGGAGTTGGTAGGCGAAATAAATACCCCCGGTAACATCGAAGGTAGGTAACTGTGTACTGTATTCTGAATGATGGAATGGCCCTGTATGCCAGAACTTTGGGCTAATAACCTGTCACAGAGTTAAAGGCATACTGCCGTCACCTGTACACAGGCGGTCAAATGCTGTGTCCCGCTCCTAGTCACAGTAAGAATATCTACCGAATGAGTATAAGACAGTGGTGGTTTGGGAGGTGGGGGATGGTTTTTTTTGGGTGGTAGGAAAGTTAGGGCAGGGGAGGTTTGGGAGGTGGGGGATGCGAGGTGTTGGGGTGGCAAGAAGAGGGTTAAAAGCGAGGGAGTCAACTTCCTGGTCGTTATCTGGTACATATTCTTGTTGTGGCTGGGGCAGGACACAACATTTGACCCCCAGTGGACGGTCGACATCATAAGTTCTATCGTCTCTTGGTGTTCTCTCCACCGGCTTTAAAAACAAGTAAGATGAATCCACAGTAGCCTACACTGATCATTTTACTTGGCCACAGATCAGTGTCATCTGTGTCGGTTGCTACAGATTCACCACTCAGATTCTCATAGACTATGGAAAAAGCAGGAGAAGCGACAGGACTTTTGATACTGACCGTACCTCTACCTCCAGATGTCATTATTCAAGTCAAGGAAGGTTTCTCGCACCGAAGGAGTTGCACTGCATCCTGGACAGAAGTGTTATGAGTCCATGGGTAGGCTGTGCGTACAATAATATCCTTGTGTAAGCGAGGGAAGGCATTGGTATGGCAGCGGTGGTAGGGTGCTTAGCGGATGAGGTGTGCAGCAGGTTTATGGGAATATGACAGACAGCAGCAGGGTGAGCTGAGGCATGGGGGTGGTGGTGCACTGTTAAACGCACATTACTATGTTAACGAGAGAGAGAGAGAGAGAGAGAGAGAGAGAGAGAGAGAGAGAGAGAGAGAGAGAGAGGTGGTCTCGCTTTGACACTGATACTGTACCTCTCAAGGATCTAAATTCTCTCTCTCTCTCTCTCTCTCTCTCTCTCTCTCTCTCTTGGATATTGAAAATAAAAAATAATAGCAATATCAGTAAAGTTAATAATATAATGACATTCAGCAGCACTGGGATTGCAACACTCACCCTCTCCAGCTGTTTCAAGTGTCGAATATTTTACCTTGCTCTGTGACCTTGACCTTCGACAGATTACTCTAGAAATCTACTTGCTTCATCCTTGCCTAGCTCATATCCTTTCTTCCAACTTTGACTCAGATTAGGTCAGATCTGTCTGAGCTGACTTTGTCCTGTGAAGCAAACAGACTGTCAAACGGAAAATTTGTATTTTATGTTATAGCACTTTTTTAAAATTTAACATGACAGATATTCATGACCGTTTTCAGCTTATTTAATGGCCATGTGTATTCAGACTGGATGGTTTATTTGGCTAGAAACTAAGGAGACTCATTGGTACCCCATAGCTAAAATTCATCGAACTTACACGCAGCCACGACTTAGTATTTGATTTGGCAGAGGAGACCAGTACCATCACGTGAAAGCAAACCAGCAAATAATTTCGTTACCCATAATGAGTGTTGTTGTTGATGTGCTTTCATGCAATATCATGGTATTGTTGGTGTGCTTTTCTTGCATTAACTTGGTATTGTTGGTGTGTTTCTTGCATTATCTTGGTATTGTTGTTGTGTCTCTTGCATTATCTTGGTATTGTTGGTGTGTTTTGCTTGCTTTGTCTTGGCATTGTCGGGGTGTGTTTCTTGCATTATCTTGGTATTGTTGTTGTTGGTGTGTGTTTCTTGCATTATCTTGGTATTGTTGGTGTGTTTCTTGCATTATCTTGGTATTGTTGGTGTGTTTCTTGCATTATCTTGGTATTGTTGGTGTGTGTTTCTTGCATTATCTTGGTATTGTTGGTGTGTTTCTTGCATTATCTTGGTATTGTTGGTGTGTTTCTTGCATTATCTTGGTATTGTTGGTGTGTTTCTTGCATTATCTTGGTATTGTTGGTGTGTTTCTTGCATTATCTTGGTATTGTTGGTGTGTTTCTTGCATTATCTTGGTATTGTTGGTGTGTTTCTTGCATTATCTTGGTGTTGTTGTTGCAGGTTGAGATGGAGGGACTGACAGGCAACATCAGCTTCACGGACGAGGGTAAGAGGAAGCTGTACTCACTGGACGTGGTGGAAATGACACTCAACAGCGAGACGGTCAAAGTGAGTGTCGAATTTATCTTATATAGTGCGTTATCATTAGCTTTTATCTCTCGTAGTTCTTTTCTTAATTTTTGCTGTCTTTCGTCGGAGATGATCTTAAACACAGAGATCGTCAAAGGGGTGTAGTGAGTGTTGAGTTTCTCTCTCTCTCTCTCTCTCTCTCTCTCTCTCTCTCTCTCTCTCTCGACCTACAACACAGAGACAAAGTGAGTATTAGCATCTTCAGTCCAGTACCGTGCGTTTTTATTTTCTCTTGCCTACTCCAAACTGTTTTTATCAGCTAGGAGTGAGAGAGATAATGGCAGCTATAAGCAGCATCTACGGTTCCCAGGTTTCCGATATGTATACCGTTGTTGCATTCTGTGCTGAGTTTCATTTTATAAGCAAGGGCAGTCTTCCAGCTTTTCTTATTTTTTTCTCTATCTTAACTTATCCCAACCTAACCCAGCCTGACAGATTACCTAACTGACTAACAAACCTACCTGATACTAAGAAAACAAACCTAACCTAACCGGCTGACAAACTAACCTAACCTGATACTAAGAAAACAAACCCAACCTAACCTTGAACTTTCTAGGTAAGGGAACGTGTAAGAATAGTACACAGAATGGAGATCACCGTTCAAAAAGTCGCTAAGTTTAATAAAATGGCCTAGACATATCAGGAATAAATAATACATCATCATAGTGAAGGGTTGGTGTTGGAGAGGGACGCCTTCATGTGGTGGCACCGATATAACTGGTCGGGTAAGCTGCCTGGTTGTACAAACGTCTCTCAACTACTTCCCCCGAAAGGAGGAAGATGGACGGTCGGAGAAGGCCGACTCCAGCCTGCAGTCGACCAGATTCACGATACAGAAGAACCTGGGTCTGTAACTACTGCTGGCTAAGAAGTTCAGCAATATAATGTTAACATTATCTCCTTTTTCTTTTCTCTCACCTCACCACTGCTCTTGTGTCTCGTTATCTTTCATGTATCCATTTTAACCCTTTGAGTATGTAAATGACAGACCACCCTGCACTCTCTCTCTCTCTCTCTCTCTCTCTCTCTCTCTCACACACACACACACACACACACACACAGCTTTTAAGTAGCGCAAAAAATTACATGAGGTACTTATCGTTTTTTTTTTTTATTTTTTTTTTTTAATTTTTTTTTTATTAAGGGAAGTATAGTGTTTACTTGTCTGGTAACAAGTGCAGGCATAGTCAGTGGTCCTTGTACATGTCTGCAATGCCAAACTGAAGAATAAATTATAACAAATGGCCGTTAGAAAACGGAGGAATGTCCACACCCTCATGCTGTCAGGCCTAAGAATTCAACTGTGAGCCATTTAACATTTTGTCTGCGAGTTACCAACTTTGGTGTGTGTGTGTGTGAGTGAGTGAGTGGAGTGTGTGTGTGTGTGTGTGTGTGTGTGTGTGTGTGTGTGTGTGTGTGTGTGTGTGTGTGTGTGTGTGTGTGTGTGTCTGTGTGTGTGTGTGTGTGTGAGAGTTAGAGAGAGAGAGAGAGAGACTGTAAAGTGGCCATGGGGGAGAACATAAAGGCAATATTATGAGGAGCGGGGGGAGGAGAGGATCAGGTGAGATATGTATATAGGAACACATGAGGTGGGGGGGATTGTTGGTGAGAGGAAGAGGGGAGAGGAGGAGGAAAACGAGGAACAGGGGAGAACAGAAGAGAGGAAAAGGAGGAATGGAAAGGGGAGAGAAGGGAAGGGTAAAGGAGATGGAAAACAGAGAGAGAGAGAGAGAGAGAGGGAGGGAGTAATGGGGAGAGAGAGAGAGAGGGGGGGGAGTAATGGGGGGAGAGAGAGAGAGAAAGGGAGGGGGAGGGTAATGGGGATATGTGAACTAAAAAAAGGTGGTAAAGAGGAAAAGGAAGGAAGAGAGGATCAGAGATGACCTGATATTGGCACATGAGGTGGGGAGATTGCTGGCAGGAGAGAGAGAGAGAGAGAGGAAGAGGAGGAAAAACGAGGAGTAAGGAGAGTAGAATATGACAATGGACACATCTAGTAGCCGCATCCACCCAAACCGTATCCACCACCCCAGCGTATAACAGAAGGTGTTGTTTGTTCTTAGACACCTCTTAGACATAACCCAAATGAACTCCACACGCATCTCGACACATACGACTCGCCTCCAACACTCCCCGCCAAAGTGACATTCTTAAAACTCTGCGGTTCTGTCTTGCCAGATTTCATCATTCAAAATGTACGGTGACAGAGAGTAACAGTTTGGGACACGCACTGAATTTGGCCGCCCCTGTGGGTTCGGCAAACGATGGGGAATAGGAGGAGGAGGAGGAAAGGGAAAGAAAAGACACAAGAATGAAATTGAACGATCAAGAGGAGGAGGAGGTGGAGGAGATGGTCGGTAAGGGGGAGAAAAGAAAGATGAGAAATATTAGCAGTATTGTGGAGGAACAAGAAGATGAAAACAACAGGAGAAGAGGAAGAACTATATAGGATAAAAGAAGGTGAAGGGAGGGATAAGAAAGGAAGGAAAGCGATGGAGGAAAGGAGAGGAGGAGGGAGGTTGAGAAAGGATATGAGAGAGATAACCCGAGGCTATGGTGTACGTACAGGGGGAACCAAGAGTAGGAGAAGAAAGGGGTCACAAGAAAGAAGAATAAAGAGGAGAAACGTGAAGGAAGAATAAAAGGAGGAATAAAGACTGACAAGAAGAAAGGAAAAACAAGAAGAAAGGAGAAGCCATGGGAAGTGAAAGATAGAGGAAAAGGGAGAGGAGAAAAAAGAAGGGAAATTAAAATAAAAGGAAGAGGAACAAAACAAAGAGAAAGAAGAACAGAAACGAACACAGAAGACTGAAGTGGTTCCAGGCTGTGGTGTTTATTCGGAACAAGAGGGAACAAGACGAGGTGAAGATGGAAGACAAAACGAAGAGAAGAGAAACAAGAGGGAAAAGGGGTGAAAAGAAATAAATGATAAACGTAGAGATCAAAGAAAGCGAAAGAATGAACGGGGAGGAGAGTCAAAAGTAAGAGTTATGAAAGAGGACTGAAACGAGGAGCAGGAGAAGACGGGAGACAGACAAAGGGAGAGAGAGGAGACACGCGAGACTGAGGAATAAGTAGGGTAAATAAGAAGCAAAGCAAGGAAAAAAAATACAATGAGAAGAGGGCAAAGGAGGACTAGGGTTCAGATGAAGACAAAAAGTGTGTTGGTTTCCAGCTATGGTGAGTGCACAGAGGGAAGGGGGACAGGAGAGAGAGACGGAAGAGGAGGAGAGAGAAGAATGAAATAAAAAAGAGAGGAGGGCCAAATGGAGGACAAGAGAAGAAAGAATAACGAGAGTCAAGGAGGATATAAAGAAAAAGGAGACACGAGAAGATAAGGAAAACGAAAGGATAAGATGGCTCCTAGAAGGGAAGAGGGAGAGAAGGATTTAGTAGAGAATAGAGGAGAGAGGAAAGAAGAGAGAAGATGGGAAATGCTAGAGAAAAAAGAAGGGAGGCAGGCGAAATAATAATACTGGGAATAAGAAAAGGTGAGGTATTTCCAGACTGGTGTGTGTGCATGACGGGTCAAGTGCAGAAGAAAACAAGATGGGGAAAAACAAGATAAGGGAAGAAAGAACAAAAGAGAAGCAAGGAAGATTAATGGAGAAGAAGGGCATAGGAAAAAAGAAAGGAAAAACGAAAAGGATGAGTAAACGAAGAAAAAGATTGATAAGAAAGAAAAGGCAGATAAGGGAGGAGGAAATCATTGGGTCCAGTGAAATTGCAAATAATTACTCGTAATTTGCATATGTTTTTAAGAAAGAAGAGTCATTAGAAGATAATATGTAAAGGTTCATGATATATACGCTGTCGGATAGAGTTACACAAGCATTTTCAAACTTTGCACTCTAGAAAATGCTTGCCCTGCTAGGGGCGTGGTGATGCCGTCGCAGAGTACATACATAAGTGGCCAAAGCACGCATCACTGGACGTAAGTATCCCCATTCTCTCTCTCTCTCTCTCTCTCTCTCTCTCTCTCTCTCTCTCTCTCTCATACAAATGTACCCTGACTACTAAATCTAAATCCAGGCCATAACACGGTGCACTTTGCCACCCACATTTCACCAAACCACACCGTTGCAGGAGCACAAAAATGGTCAAAGCATCCCCACAGAGGGTATCAGTCAGGACCAAGATCGCAATGTCAGCCACTGGACTCCCTAGTGGGTGCGTGTGTACAGGTGCCTTTAGAAGTGTTTACCGGGGAAGGGGATTTTTTTTTTTTTTACATATATATATACTTACGTGCATACATACTTATACATACATACATCGTGACCGGCAGTGGTATGGGTAACGCGAAATATTATAGTTATGGCCAGAATGCCTGACAAATTGGTTCATTAAAGCATCATTTAGAGGTGAGGGTCATTGTTTTCTCAGACCATGAAGTGGGCGAAACATTACTGCCTAAGATAATCAAGGATCTTATCTTTTAATGGGTCTTTGAGTATCCCATGGCAACTGTTGATGCGATGGATGCGGATATCCTGAGATTTCGTGGGGGGAAAAAAAACTTATTATGAAAGATTATGACCGAAAAAAGAGGGGAAGACAGAACTACCAACGAACACTTGCAGGAAAAAATGTGGAGTGTGAAAGAAATGGGAAGTAAAACACACAGTAGGAAAAATTATGGAACGAAAAAAAGTGGAAGATGGTTATAAAGTGCAGTGCATGCATTAGTAACGGGGAAAAATGTGTAATACGGGAAAACGGTCTTTAGGAAAAAAAAAATGTGCGTAGTAAAAAAACTTGCATCCGGGAAAAGGAAGAAAGACTGTTGGATAAGAGATGCATAAAGTGAAAGATGGAAGAAAGCGATGGGTGGTAGATAAAATATACGCAAAGTGAAATTTAAAAGAAACTACGAAGGATGAAAGTTGAAAAATTCCGTAGGAAACAAGTTGAAAAAGTATCCAAACGTAAAAGCTCTTTGATGGGGGGCAAGAGGAGTACAAAAGATCTTTGTGGAAAATTCCATGTACGAGAGACCATCGTAGGAGTAAAAATAGGAAAAGCAGACGAGGACAGTGGGGGAAAAATAGGAAGGACGAAAAATACGTGGATGAGGAACACCTAGCAGTGAGAGAGGGTAGACAGTACATGATAAGGCATTTCAGTAGCTAACGTGGAAGGGATGCGGGGAAAATTGCACAAAGTGACATATGGAGCTGTATTGCACGTAGGAGGACTGTTGTGACTTTGGGAACGGATTTTCAAGAGTGCTGAGAGAGAGAGAGAGAGAGAGAGAGAGAGAGAGAGAGAGAGAATTTGGGGATTATTTCTACGTAACCTGTATTTTTTTCCTTGACTAGATGGATGTCTTAACTAAAGTTTCACACCAAACGAAGACATGATGTTGGTGTTCGCAGCTTTATTTTTATTTTATTTATTTATTGACTTGTTTATTTACTTTAAACACGAGTAACAATGTCATATCAAAATTTTCCTTATGTACACACGATCAAAAAACTACCTTTACAACCATCCGTATACATTTTGAAACCGTGAACGAAAAGTATGAAAATATCCTCCATTAACTAATCATAGTTGTACATGCCCAGTAATTTAATTAGTATGACATGAAGGAAAAATATGTAACATGTGAAATAAGCTGTCCATTCAAAAATATTGCCAAAAGAAAAAACGCGACAAGCAACAACGCTCAATGTGAAACCATCGGTCATCCTTATAAAGATAGTCTTCGAAGCTCCGAACAACCTCCATAACACTGAACGGTAGGGCTTGGTGGATGTGTAACTCAGCCAGCGGTAGAATCAGAGAGTCAGCAAAAACTATGGATTAAAAAGTGAAGCCATGAGCGAAATGTCGGCCGCATTTCTCCGCCAACTGTGGCAATGGAAGACGTTTTGTGAAATTTTTAATTAATATGATAGAGGTCTAAAGCACAGCTCAAGCACATGAGAAAAGAGGGTACCGTCTGTCATCTGGGGGGGGAGGGAGAAATATCTAAGGCAGGACACAAAGCTGGCAGAGGACTGTAGTCGTACTCTTGCTGACGGCTGTACCTGCTGAGAAATATGACTCCACGAAGAACGCCAGTATGAAAATATTACAGAAAATATGATTAGTATGGAAAGACTGAAAAAATAAAAAATAAAAATAAAACTTCTGGTATGAAGAAATTATACTGAAAATATGATTAGTATATAAAGACTGAAAAATATTATGACGCCAATTATAAGTTATACAGAGAATGTGATTAATATGAAATGATTTTAAAATGTATGACGCCTAGTACAAGTAATTTACAATGATAATATGAGTAGTGTGAAAAAAACAGAAAACAAAAGCTGAAACTCCTAATTTTAGTAACTTTCGCTGAGAATGAGTAATTTGATAAGATTAAAAGTGTTAAAACTCCGAGTAGGAATAAATTTCACTGAGAATAAGTGGTATGAAAAAAAAAAAAATGTTTCAGGAAAATGGTAAGGTCGAAATTTGCCCGCGAAAAACGCGAAATGCGAGAAAGAAAAAATGAAAATATTGCTGGCTGAAGACGGAGTGTGAAAAATCATTAGCTCTGGTTTTTGAAGACTGTTTAAATGTATCTGTAACAATAAAATTAACGAAATATATCTTTGTGAAAATTGTGGTAGATGTGGGGGCACACAATCTGTTCACTTACTCGTATGTAGTGTTGCCTTCCGCAGACTCTACACCGGTGGACAAGCCACATGGTTTTCTGTACCCTAGGAAACCATTTACTACGCTGGATGGTAATTATATAAACAAATAGCTAGTGTTCTAGTGGGTTAAAACTCTCCAACCGGTTGTGGCCTGTGACATTTTACATCCGAGGGCTGATAAGGTAAGATAAAGGGGCAGACGGTGTGAGGCGCTTAGCCACGGTACTCATCACTAATTTAGGCCATTTAGCCTGTGACCGATTAATTGCTCGCATAATGCCACTCAGAGGTTGTGACGGATCACTCGCCTTTAATGTCTGAATTAAGTAGCCTATCCCCGGGCCCCTACACTTCTGATGTATCAATAAAAGAGTGTATGATGGATGAATTGATGGCTGAAGAGACTACAACTGAAAACTTGGGAAACATTGCTCGTTAGATGAGAAATAAGAGGACAGTCAAATTGGTGTCAATACAAATTAAAAATGTTTGTTACAGAAAGACATAAACATATTTGGTTAAAAATGTATAAATAATGCATGGTATACAAAAATAATGGAAAATATTGGCTGTTGAAGGCGGTAGGGACAGATCAGAAGCACAAGTTTGTGACAGAGGTATAAACAGTATAGTATGTATAAAAAACGCTAGGTATGAAAAAAATAAATTTATAATGAAAAAATTACAGAGGAAATATTGCTCTCTGGAGGCGAAGGTGAGAAAAAAGACAGACAAAAAAAGTTAGAGAGACAGAAATGCAAGGTACGAAATATATCAACAATGCCTGGTATGAAAAAAATTACAGGGGAAAATACTGTTAGTTAATGAGATAAATGGGATAGATCAGTAACATAAGTGTGTGCAGTAAAATAGTATAGATGTAGTTACTAGATGTGACTTACCATTCAACGTGAAACAAAAGTGAATGAAAAGGTTAAAGCAAAAAAAAAAAAAGAAAAATCTCGTTGCATGAAGCGGATGGGAAAAGATAATTAGATTAAGATTAAAAAAACTTCCCTTTCGTCTCACACACACACACACACACACACACACACACACACACACACACACACACACACACACACACACACACACACACACACACACACACACACACACACACACACACACACACACACACACACACACACACACACACACAGGTGTTAAGTAGCACAAAAATGTCTAGATATCAACATACTCATGGGTTAACATTTTTTAAGTACATTATGTTATTAGCTTCTTTTAGGGTAATCTGCTGTTTCCTCCTCCCGTAACAAGTGCAGGCATAGTCAATGATCCTTGTACATGTTTGGAATGCCAAGCTGATGAATTAATAATGACCAGATGTGTTTCAGAAAACAGAGGTTTGCCCACACCTTCAGGCTCTCCGTCTTAATAATTCGACTGTGAACCATTTAACATTTTGTCTGTTAATTACCAACTTTCTTCTGTGTGTGTGTGTGTGTGTGTGTGTGTGTGTGTGTGAGAGAGAGAGAGAGAGAGAGAGAGAGAGAGAGAGACAGACAGACAGACAGAGACAGAGACAGACAGACAGACAGACAGACAGAAAGGGAGGAAAATCGGTGAAGAGAAATGGGAAAAACGAGGGGTAAGGAGAGTAGAAAAAGACGATGGTCACATCTGACAGCCGCATCTACCTTAACCATATCCACCACCCCAACACATAACAAAAGGTGTCGTTAGTTTTTAGACGCCCTTTAGACAAGCCCCAAATGAACACGACACGCATCTCAAACAAACGCCAGACACACCAGACGCACCACCAACGCTTCCCGCCCCTCAGCACAAACCTCCGTAAAGTGACGCTCATAAAACTCTGTAGTTTCATCTTGCCAGGTTTCATCATTCAAAACATTCGGTGACAGTGAGTAACAGTTTGGGACACGCACTGAATTCGGCCGCCCCTGTGAGTTCGGCGAAAGGAGGAGGAGGAGGAGGAGGAGATGAAATGGAAAGGGAAAGAAAAGACACAAGAATTCAATTAAGCAGTCAGAAGGTAGGTAAGGGGGAGAAGGGAAAAATGAGAAGAATGAATGGTAACGAGGAGGAGCAGGAAGATGAAGACAAAAGGAGAAGAGGAGAAACTAGAATGAGAGGAGAAAGGAAGGATAAGAAAAGGGGACGAAAAGTGGAGGAGGAAAGGAGAGGAGGAGGAGGGTTGGGATAGACAGATGAGAAAGATGGCCCGAGGCTGTGTGGTGTACGTACAGGGGGAACAAGGGTAGGAGAAGAAATAAGTCACAAGAAAGAAGAAAGAGGAGGAATGAGAAGGAAGGGGTCACAAGAAGGAAGAATAAAAGGAGAAATATGAAGGACTGACTAACAAGAAGAAAGAGGAGAAAGATGAAGGGAGAAACAAGAGGGGGTACAAGAAAGAAGAAAGGAGAAAGTAAAAATATGGGAAATGAAGAAGAAGGGAGGAGCAAAAGGAAGAGGAAGAAGAACAGAAAAAAAAAACACAGAAGACTAAAATGGCTACAAGCGTGGTGTATATACAAAAAACAAGAAAGAACAAGAGAAGGTGAAGATGGAAGACGAAACGCAGGAGAGATACGAGAGGGAAAAGGGAGAAAAAGAAAGAAATGATAAAAGAGAAGATAAACGAAAACGAAGGAATGAACGGGGAGAAGAGAAGAAAGTAAGAGATAAAAAAAGAGGACTAAAACGAGGAGCAGGAGAAGACGGGAGACAGGCGAAGGGAGAAAGAGGAGACACACGAAATAAGGGAATAAGAAGTTGGACAAATAATTAGAAAAGCGAGAGAAAAAAGATACAAAGGAAGGAGAACAAGAGGAGGACTAGGGCTCAGATGAAGACCATAAAGTGTGTTGACTCCCGATTGTGGTATACAGAGGGAAGGATGACAGCAGAGAGACACGGAAGAGAAAGAAAGAGATGAATGAAAAAGAAAAAGAGGAAGGTTAGATGGAATACTGGAGGAGAAAATATATCGACAATCAAGGAGAGAACGAAGAAACTGGAGAAACGAGAAGATTAGACGAAAGGATAAAGATGGCTTCTAGAAATGAAGAAGGAGAGAAGGATAGAGAAAAGAAGACAGAGGAAAGAAGAGAGAAGAGAGGGGATGTGAGAAAAACGAAGGGAGGCAGACGAAGTACGAAGAGGAAAAGATGAGGTAGTTCCAGAATGTGGTGTGTATGCATGACGGGTCAAGAGCAGAAGAAAAGAAGATGGGGAAAAACAATATAAGGGAAGGAAGAACAGAAGAGAAGCAAGGAAAATCAGGAGAAAAGAAGGGCATAGGACAAAAGAAAGGGAAAAAGAAGAGGATGAGTAAACGTGGTGATGCCGTCGCAGGAGCACACAAGTGGCCAAAGCACGCATCAGAGGACATCATTACCTCCCTCCTCCCCTCTCTCTCTCTCTCTCTCTCTCTCTCTCTCATGCAAACGTACCCTGACTACTAAATCTAAATCCAGGCCATAACACGGTGCACTGTGCCACCCACATTTCACCAAACCACACCGTTGCAGGAGCACAAAAATGGCCAAGGCATCCCCACAGAGGGTATCAGTCAGGACCAAGATCGCAATGGCAGCTACTGGACTCCCTAGTGGGTGCGTGTGTACAGTTTCTTTTTAAATCGTTTATCAGGGTAGGTCTTTTTTTTACACATATACATACGCACATACATACATATATAGATCGTGACCGAAAGTAGCATAGGTAATGCGAAATATTGTAATTATGGCCAGAATACCTGACAGATTACAGTAGTTCATTAATGCATCATTTAGAGGTGAGGGTCTTTATTTTCTCAGACCGTGAAGTGGGCGAAACGTTAATGCCTGAGGAAATCAAGGATCTTATCTTTATATGGGTCTTTGAGTAACCCATGGAAACCGTTGATGCGAAGAATGTGTATATCCTGAGATTTGGAGAGGGAAAAAAGCTTATTATGGAAGATTATGAAGGAAAAAAAAAAGGGAGAGGGCAGCATTGCCAAAGATTGTTTGCAGGGAAAAATGCGCAGAGTAAATGAATAGGGAAGTAAAAGACACAGTGCGAAAAATTATGAAACGGACAAAAGTGGGAGATGTGGAAAAAGTCAAGAGATTAGTGAAAGGGAATAATGTGCAATACGGGAAAACGGCCGTAGGAAAAAAGATATACGTGTTATAAAAAATTGCCTCCGGGAAAAGGACGGAAGACTGTTGGATAAGAAATGCTTAAAGTGAAAGATGAAAGAATGCGTTGGGTGGTAGATAAAAAATACGCTAAGTATAATATAAAGGTAACTACGAAAAATGAAAGTTGAAGAATTGCGTAGGATACAAGTTGAAAAAAATAAAAATAAATAAATCCAAATGCGAAGGCTCTTTGAGGGGGGGACGAGGAGTACAAAATATCTTGGTGAAAAATTCCTTGTACGAGAGACCATCGTAGGAGTAAAAGTAGGAAGAGCAGTCGAGGATAGTGGGGAGGGTGGGAGGGAAACTGGAAGGACGAAAAATACATGGGAGAGGAACACCTAATAGTGAGAGAGGGTAGAAAGTCCATCATGATAAGGCATTTCAGTAGCTAACATGAAAGGGATGTGGGGAAAAGGCTTACAGTGATACGTGGAGCTGTGTGGCGCGGCTGGTTGCACGTAGGAGGACTGTTGGGACTTGGGGAAAGGATTTGAGAGAGAGAGAGAGAGAGAGAGAGAGAGATAGAGAGAGAGTGAATTGATGAAAGGTAGAGAAAGCCTTTAGGTAAGTGTGTGTGTGTGTGTGTGTGTGTGTGTGTGTGTGTGTGTGTGTGTGTGTGTGTGTGTGTGTGTTTTGCTTACATACTGGAACTCAACATGTTTTTTTACCCATCCATCTCAAAGGATTTGAATTTCTCCATCGTGTGTGATATTGTCCTTGATGGTGATGATTATGGTGATGATGATGATGATAATGACGATGATGATGATATTAATCCTGATGGTGATGATGCTGATGATGGTTTCTGTTAATACTTTTATCGTATCTTTTTTTCCTGGATATCTTCTGTAATTTTCCCAATATGCTTAATATCACAGTCGTTTGGTTTCGTCTCTGTCTCTCTGTCTGTCTGTCTGTCTCTCTCTCTCTCTCTCTCTCTCTCTCTCTCTCTCTCTCTCTCTTTCATGCAAACGTACCCTGACTACTAAATCTAAATCCAGGCCATAACACGGTGCACTTTGCCACCCACATTTCACCAAACCACACCGTTGCAGGAGCACAAAAATGGCCAAGGCATCCCCACATAGGGTATCAGTCAGGACCAAGATCGCAATGTCAGCTACTGAACTCCCTAGTGGGTGCGTGTGTACAGGTGCCTTTAGAAGTGTTTGTCGGAGTAGGGGATTTATTTGTTTATATATATATATATATATATATATATATATATATATATATATATATATATATATATATATATATATATATATATATATATATAAATACATCGAGACCGGCAGTGTTATATGTAATGCGAGATATTGTAATTATGGCTAGAATGCCTGACAAATTAATTCTTTGAAGCATCAATTAGAGGTGAGGGTCTTTATTTTCTTAGACCCTGAAATGGGCGAAATAATAATGCCTAAGATAATCAAGGATCGAATCTTTTAATGGGTCCTCCAGTAACCCATGGCAACTGTTGATGCGAAGTAAACTTATATCCTGAGATTTTGAGTGAAGAATAGCTTATTATGAAAGATTATGATGAAAATTAAAAAAAAGGGAGGGGGTGGAATTACCAACGATTACTTACAGGGAAAAATGTAAAGAGTAA
Source organism: Coenobita brevimanus (assembly GCF_032717465.1). Lineage (NCBI taxonomy): Eukaryota > Metazoa > Arthropoda > Malacostraca > Decapoda > Coenobitidae > Coenobita > Coenobita brevimanus. The sequence goes on along the minus strand of NC_136954.1, from coordinate 47,147,543 downwards.
AAGAATTGGGAAGTAAAAGGCACAGTACGAAAAATTATGGAACGTGAAAAGTGAAAAATGGTAAAATAGTGCAGTGCAAGGGATCAGTGAAAGGGAAAATGCGTAATACGGGAAAACGGCTGTAGGAAAAAAAAATGTGCGTAGTAAAAAAAAAAAAAGTGCCTCCGGGAAAGGGACGAAAGACTGTTGGGTAAGAAATGCGTAGTGAAAGATGGAAGAATGCATAGGGTGGTAGATAAAAAAAAAAAAAAAAAAAAGGTGAAATGTAAAGGAAACTACGGAGGAAAGTTGAAGAATGGCGAAGGATAAAAAAAAAAAAAAAAAAAAAAAACTAACGTATAAGCTCCTTGATGGGGGACGAGAGGAGTACAAAAGATCTTGGTGGAAAATTCCTTGTACGAGAGACCATTGTAGGTGTAAAAATTGGAAGAGCAGACGAGGATAGTGGGGGAAAAATAGGAAGGACGAAAAATATATACATGGAAGGGGAACATCTACATAGCAGTGAGATAGGGTAGAAAGTCCATCATGATAAGACATTTCAGTAGCTAACATGGAAGGGATGCAGGGAAAAATGCACACAGTGATACATGGATCGGGACAAGATTTTTCAAGTGAGAGAGAGAGAGAGAGAGAGAAAATGAACAGATGAAAGGGAAACAGCCAGTAGAGTGTGTGTGTGTGTGTGTGTGTGTGTGTGTGTGTGTGTGTGTGTGTGTGTGTTTTGCTTACAGACTTGATCTAAACATGTTTTTTTACCCACCCATCTCTAAGGATCTGACTTTCTCCATCGTGTGTGATATTGCCCTTGATGATGATGATGGTGATGATGGTTTCTTTTATTACTTTTATCGTGCCTTTTTTTTTTTTTTTTTCTTGGATATCTTGAGTAATTTTCCACACTTGCTTAATTTCACAATCGTTTGGTTTCCTCTCTCTCTCTCTCTCTCTCTCTCTCTCTCACCTAGTTGATTTTTACGAATCTTCCTTCCTTTCTCCAGATTTCTCGTCCGTCATTATTCTTTTCTTTATTTTCTTTCCTCCGTTTTCCTCCCATTCCATAATTCCTGTATCCTCTTCCGCTTCGTCTCTCTCTCTCTCTCTCTCTCTCTCTCTCTCCTTTTCCACATGTCACATTTTTTATTTTTTTTATTCTGATTTTACTTTTCCTCTTTCTTCGTTCCCTCATTTTCTCGCCCCATTATCTCTTATCCTCTCCTCATTTTCCCCCAGTTCTCTCTCATCTCTTTTTTATAATTTTTTCGGTTCCCATTTCCTCATGTTTCACACCCATTCAACTCGTCATATTCCTCGTGCATCCAAAATCGTTTTAATTTTTCTTCCAACCCTCTTTCCACTCTATTCCTCAACATCCCAATTCCGACTTTTCTCCTGCCTCATCCTTCTTGTTTCGTCATCTTCGACTTCAAAGTTTCCTTATTTCTTCGCTCTTTGCTCTCCAAAATCACTTTCTTATTGGTGTTCCATTTCTTTTATTGTCGCCTCCCTCAGTAGTCTCCACATACTCTCACATCCCCCCCCCCCCCTCTCCTCTCGCTGCCAATTTTATTCATTCTTTTCTCCCTGTCTCTCACACATACCACTTCAGAACTCACAATTATTAATCACTGTCTCGTTTCCCTGCTTCCTCCATTATCTCCCCTTGTAATTTCCTTTGTCTCTTTTCTCTGCCTCATCTGTTATATCCCCTTGTAATTTCCTTTGTCTCTTTTCTCTCTCCCCTTGTAATTTCCTTTGTCTCTTTTCTCTGCTTCCTCTGTTCTCACCCCTTGTAATTTCCATTGTTTCTTCTCTTCCTCCTCTGTTATCTCCCCTTGTAATTTCCTTTGTTTCTTTTATCTGCTTCCTGTTATCTCCCCTTGTGTATCTTCTCTGCCTCCTGTGTTGTCTCCCCTTGTCATTTCCCTTTTCCTTCCTTCCAGTCTCTCCTTCTGTATACCAACTTCATGCTTATCTCTTCCATCATTGGTTGTTTTTTTCTTCTTACTTATTTCCTCGCAAACACTAACTCTTCCGTTTCTCTTTGTTCTCCACGTCATGAATAATTTTTAATGACTTTCCCATTTATGTCCTCCTCCTCCTCCTCCTCCTCCTCTGAAGCGCAGTAGGTCAGAGGAATTGCTAGCAAAGTATCATGAAATGATCAAACGATTCAAAACTAAGTCCACTAATGTGATAATATCTGGTATACTCCCAAGGATCAAGGCAGAAAATAGTTTCTATGATAAGGCCTTCAGCACAAATAACCGGCTCAAATCTCTCTGCACGCAAGAGGGAGTCGACTTTGTCAATCTGTGGGACCAGTTTTATGAGCAACATACTCTATTCCAGAAAGATGGTCTCCATTTGAACTCAGTAGGAGCGGCACGGCTAGGTAGACTTCTACACGATAAAGTTGCCCTCTTTCAGATCAAAAAACGCGGCACGTCCAGGAACAGTAACCTTAACGTAAATACCCACAAAGTCAGATCACCAACTGTTCGGAACGGAATTAGAGTCTGCTATGCTAACGCACGTAGTCTACGTAACAAGTTTGAGGATTTAGAATCTCTAATTTACCTAGAAAATTATGACATCATTGGCATCACAGAGTCCTGGATTAACACATCTGACCGTGACTTTCTAGCGGAATACTCACTAACAGGGTACAATATTTTCAGCTGTGAGCGACCACATCGAGCTGGTGGCGGTGTTTTACTATATGTGAAAACTAGTCTCCATCCCCTTGTGCTATCCAAACCCAGTATTACCAACATAGATGCCAGTTATGTTCAGCTAAGTATTAATTCACACAAAATAAATATATGTCTCATCTATCGTCCGCCAGCACAGTCAACTGAGACAGATGAAAAACTATATGATCAAATTGCGAAAATTTGTTGTCAAGAGGATAGCGTAATTTTTGGAGACTTTAATCTACCGGTAACAAAGTGGGGTGAACCACTGACGGCACACTCAGGACAAGAGCTTTATACGAATCTTCAGGAAAGCGCCCTTTCCCAACACGTAGAATACCCAACGAGAGGAAACAATATCCTAGACATTATCTTGACTACAAATGATAACCTAGTCAACAACGTTGAAATAGGACCTGAGTTTAGTTCCAGTGATCATCGAACTATACAATTTAATATTACTACTGAAAAAGTAAAAGAAACGGAGAGCAAAGAAAAGGTCCCAGATTATCGTAGAGCTAATTTCAACAGGCTCAGAGCGCTACTTGCAACTGCAGATTGGAATCAAATATCTGAAACCGATGACATAAACCAAGCATGGGAAATATTCACCGAAAAATTTAATGAAGTGGTAAAGTCATGTGTGCCACTACGTAACAGACGTCCAGCTGGAAATAGTAAACCAAAGTGGTGGTCCAGTGAAATAAAAAGTAACTTAATAGCCAAAAAACAGGCATACCATAAATATAAAGCTACACAAAATAATGATGATAAATTACAATACGATAATCTACGCCGCACATCGAAAAGACTTATTAAACAAAGCAAAAGAGCACTGGAGATCCACATTGCTAATACGTGCAAATCAAATCCTAAAGAATTTTACAGTTACATTAGAAAGAAAAAGGTTATGACTACATCAATAGGTCCTCTAGAAACAAACAATGGCAGACACACTGAAAATGAGGTCGAAATGGCAAACATTCTTAACGATTACTTTGCGTCTGTTTTTACAGTAGAAAACACCACCAGAAACCTACTGTTACCCACAAACCAAGCAAATAGCACAGTCCTTAGTAACTATGCTTTCCGTAATAATGATATCCTTTCAGCCATAAATAGTACGGACATAAACAAAACCCCTGGCCCCGATAAAATATCACCGAGAATTCTCAAAGAAGCAAAACATGAGTTACTGCTGCCACTCTCTGTCTTATTCAATAAATCATTAAGTACTGGGAAAGTTCCACGCGAATGGAAACTAGCAAATGTAACACCAATTTTCAAAAAGGAAATGAGTCGCACCCAGGAAATTACAGACCAATCAGCTTAACATCAGTAGTGTGCAAGTTAATGGAAAAAATCATAAGAGATAAAATAGTTAATTATCTAGAAGAAAATAATATAATTAAAGACTCGCAACATGGATTCAGACATCGTCGTTCATGCTTAACTAACCTACTGGACTTCTTCCATGATGTTTACAAATCATACGATGACTCAAGAGCAGTAGATATAATTTACCTCGACATTCAGAAAGCATTTGACACTGTCCCTCACAAGCGTCTCATGAGAAAAATAGAAGCACATGAAATAAAAGGAAAGACGCTAAAATGGTTACAAGACTGGCTGTCAGACCGAAAACAGCGAGTTGTGATAACCGGAAAGGAATCCAAATGGCGTAATGTGATCAGCGGCGTTCCCCAAGGCTCAGTACTTGGACCGATACTTTTTATTATCTATATAAATGACATTGATGAGGGTCTAAATTGTAAAGTATCCAAATTTGCAGATGATACTAAAATAACCAGTAAAGTCACTTCAAAATTACAGTGGCAGCAGTTACAAAATGACCTTAATACTTTAGCAAGCTGGGCAGAAAAATGGCAAATGAAATTCAACACAGACAAATGTAAAGTACTTCATATTGGAAGTAACAATGTCCATGCAAATTACAAAATGAACAATATTCAGTTATCAAGTACAGACAATGAAAAGGATCTTGGTGTGATAATATCAAAAGACCTAAAACCAAGCAAGCAGTGTACCGATGCGGTAAAAATTGCAAACAAGCTAGTGGGTTTTATTGGAAGAACTTTCGAGTTTAAATCGGAAAAAGTCATACTTGCCTTGTACAACTCGCTAGTGCGCCCCCATCTTGAGTATTGTGTGCAATTCTGGTCTCCGTACTACAGAAAGGACATTGAAAAATTAGAGAAAATTCAGCGAAGAATCACAAAAATGGTACCACGACTTAGAAACAAACCATATGAGGAACGCCTTGAAGAACTTAAATTATTTAGCCTAACGAAGCGCAGGTTAAGAGGGGACCTTATTGAAGTTTTCAAAATCATGAAGGGATATGACAACTTAGACATGAATAAATATTTTGATATAGACCGGTCGAGTCAAACCAGAAGTAATGGCTGCAAAATCATGGGAAAACGATTCCAATCCCACGAAGCAAAATACTTCTTCTTTAACAGAGTTGTAAATATCTGGAACAGATTACCCTCAGATACCGTGAACAGTATCTCAATTGAGACATTCAAAAACAAATTAGACAAGTATTTGCACGAAAATCCTCAGCTGACTCTTTTTCTGTCCGAATAACTTGCTTTTTATAGCTACGGTACATGTAAGTTCATGCCCCCTTAGTCTACAAGACACCCCGTAAACAATGTACCCGTACATAGTGTTGCGGCTCGATATTATACATTTTCAATTTATTCGGTGCAAACAAAGCAATATAAGCACAGATTAGGATCTGCACAGATAACCCTGAGTTAACGGTCACTACTCTTACTTTCGACCTGTGATGGGCTGTGGATCACTGAGGGTCCCTGTTAGTCAAGTGACCACCATCGGGATTTTTTTAATGTACAGTCCCGAGCTAATGGAAGGGAAACACCACCATCGCCCAGAGAAGCACATCCACGGTTGTTTCTACCCGGCGAGTTATTGGGGAGAGGGTGAGAGTATGGAGAGGGGGAGATTTTGTGGGGGTCTGATGGAGGGAGAAGCGGGAGGGGAATAGAGCTGCCAGACAGGGCTGCCTGTTAGTGGATAGTTAGGTCAACATTACTATTTCACTGATATATCTGCCTTAACTTTGGCCAAAATGGGAATAATTATAAATCATTGTCCACTTATTGTATTCAAAATTTGGCAGCGAAATCACTAATATAATACAATACTGTGATGATATTGCTGGTCGAAGGGACAGCCTCGTCTTTACAGATGTTTTTTGTCTACATCTACGGGCTCCGTCTAACCTTCCTCCTTAGTTTCCCCATCCCCTCTCTCTCCCCCTTCTCTCACTTCCCATGTGCACGTCCTGTTCCGCCTCTTCCACTCCCTCACTCTCTTTTCACATCTCCCATTCCCCCTCTATGAGCGGTATTATTTATTCTGGCCCCCTTCCAAACTTTGCTCATATCTGACGATAACTAGACGATGTAGCCGAAACTGTCGTGTCACATAAAGTTATGATTTTCAATTTTTTTTTTTCATTTTTATTATTTTTTATTATCTATTTTGGGTATTTGATTTTTATTTTTTATTTGTTACTTATTACGTCCGCCAAGGACGTTATAAAATCGTCGCGGTTTATTTTTCTGTCTGTTAGCAGGATTATGTCAAAACTACTGGATGGATCTTCAAATTTCTACCAGGGATAGACCTGGGGCCAAGGAAGACCATTAAATTTTGGAGGTCATAGGTCAAACGTCTAGGTTTCAAAAAGATTATCAACCCCCCCCCCCCCAAATTTTGGAGTCAAAGCTACTGGATGGATCTTCACCAAATTTCTACCAGGGATAGATCGTGGGCCATGGAAGACCCCATTAATTTTTGGAGGTCATTCAAAGGTCCAGGTCTCAAAAAAAAAATTTTGTAATCGGCAATGTCTTTGTTCTTGTCCGTATCAGGCCTTGGCGGACGTCAGAAATCTGATTGCTCCTGTTTATTTTTGTTCTTATTTGTTTCATTTTTTAGTATTTTCATATTTGTCATTTCATTATTTTCATTTAATTTATTAGTTATTAGTATTATTATTGTTCTTTCATGGTCATCTCACTTAATTTCACTTTCTCAAATCCTTGTCTTTGGGTTGTGTGTTCATATTAAATATAATTATATCATAGCATACCACAACATTTCGTGTTTTACACCTCCAGCTCTTTAGTTTATTTATGATAAAAAAACGATAAATAAAGAATACGGAAAAGATCATAAGTTTAAGAAGTGTAAGCGAAAAAAATTTGCCGATTTTTATATACTCGTAATCCAATGTATGAATAAATTTGGGGATTTAAACACTCCAGAAGTAAAAGCACTATATTATGGCACAACATTACAATAACAATTATCGGTAGGGGAAGCGAAGAGGCACCAAACTGAGGCTGACAGAACAGGCTGGTCGGAATAGCTGGATGGTAGTGGAATGATGCGTCTCGTCCTTTCACCGGTCTTGATATATATACTGCAAGTGCTGTTTGAAGTAAACATGACCTATTATTATTACCATAGCTTAAAAAGGAAGTCAGTCACATTAACCAGTAAAATGAATTACAGAATACAGTAAGCCCTATTAGCAGCAGGACATTTATTATAACAATACAGACTCTCAAGCTGGGAATTCAGGCACATACGCCACTACTATTCTCTATGCCTCATGTAGCCTATTATCTTTTTAATTTCACCTGTCAACATAATCACAACCTTAGTATCCGGTCCATCCTCCATCCCTTTCAATAACCGCTTGAAGCCTCCTAGGCATGTTAGCAGTGTGATTCCTCACAAGGGCGGGCCGAGCTCGAAACATCTCCCACACCTCACGTGTATGGTTCACGAGTTGCTCCCTTGTGCGCTCCATGCCAGGCTCCCAGCTGTTCACCATTGTCCCCCAGATGTTCTCGATGGGGTTGCAGTCAGCTCCCTTACTGGCCCACGGTAGCAACTGAAACTGTGGATGTTGGTCAAACAAATCCTGCACAACCCTTGCTTGGTGAACGGGGCAGCGGTCGTGCACAAAGTATACTGTGCCTGGAGGGAAAGGGTGATTCCTGTTATTAAAAGAGGGCAGGGAAAAGTCATTCAGGATGTTCACATATTTCTGGGCATTAAATCGCCCCTCTATTTCCTGAACATCACCCATTCCGTGGAGGCTGATCCAACCCCAGACATTCACTGTCTGGTGCCCACTTCTTGCCACCTCGTAAACATTCTGGCGGTCATAACTGAAAGAGAAGTTAGAAAGAATGAGTTGAAATGAGCATTCGTTTGACATAATGGTAAAAACAAAATATTCGAGGAAAAATTATTGACAACGTTTCATAATTGCTTTGACCTGAAGAAGCAAAAGCACATAGCGAAAAACATCCCCAATAAAAGGCTCATCCTCGAATGTGGTGTTCTTTATCAGAAGGTATATAATTGAAAGTAGCACTCGTATAGAATAAATCATTAATAATATCTTTGTGAAATGAAGATAACCAAAATAAATGTCAGTATTTTGTATGTCCTAATGGTTTATACTCACCGGGTAATATTGTTGCGTCTCCAACAATGAAGCTGTCCATGGGAAGTAGATGAGAAAGTCTTTTCGTCCCCATCCACATAATGCGACTATAAAACTCCTCCCCCCTCTGTTCACATATTCCCTAGCAAATTGGAGCCTTCCCTCTCTGTGCTGCTGGGTGAGACGCTCCTTGGCCGCTGGAACTCGATGATGCAACCCAGCCTCGTGTAGCCTCCTCCTCACTGTCCACACACTTGCATCCAAATGCAACGCGATCCCGAATTGCCACTGCATTAGTATGTGGTTCTGTCCCTCTGCAGCAGCAACAATTTCTTGGTCTTGTGCTGTTGTTGTGCAGCGTTGTGGTCTACCTCCAGGCAAATTTCTTAGATCGCCACTCTCCTCCCACCTGTGATAATATGTATGGAATCAACACCTATCAATTATAATATAATATTAACAGATAAAACAATGAAACTGGGCAATAATATAATGCAGTATAATTCCGGCCTGATTTTACCGTTACATTCACAATGCTAACGCCCTGTTTCTCTGGGATTAAGAGTTTGAATCTGTTGAATCCTCATTTGTCTGAAGCATAGGAAGAGGGGACGGATGAGACCAGGGAAGATGGTGGTAAGACACACGGGAGAGAGGGAGGAAGAGACTTGGGAGAGAGGACGGGAGGAGTCGGGAGAGAGATAGGATAGCCATTCGGATATGTGCAAATATAGGGTTAGGGGAAGAGAGAAAACAGACAACATAACGCATTAGTATAACATGAAATTAGAATACTTCTGGGTTCTGTTTTGAAGTAATTGTAATCGAAATATTAACATCTTCAGCACGTCAGTCAAGTGATATTCATATGCACTTTAATGTGTGCAATTCATACGTGGAGTTAGAGGGGCCTAGATAGGGGGCATAGAGAGATAAGGGATGGTGAGCGGGTGGTGGGGCAGAGTGATGGTATTGGGGGAGGGAGGAAGGGGAGGTAGGGTAGCAAGAGGAGGGAGAATGAAATGCAAAGTCTGTATTCATATCTAATTTGTAGACGACATTAGTATGTAACAATAACCTCAAACATCATCTATATTAACATGCTAGAACTTTCGTGACAGTTTCCTTTATTCTTACCTGTGTATCCACCTCAGTACAGTCCTAGGAGTAATTCCCAGAGTCCTTGGCAATGTTCCGAACTGACATGCCACTGTCACGAAGTCCGATGATGGCCGACCTCCGCTCAGCAACTCTGTGCAACCTCCGCTCCATGGTGATTCCGACTTCTGATCAGCCTCACCAGGCGCCTGTCCTGACATCACTTCTGTTTGTGCTTCATTAACCTTTAAACCAATGTTTTGAAGCGTATCGCACCATGTAGTTGCCACCATTCGGTTCGCTTTGGATAATGTATGGTAAACGGCTTAGCACCACCTTCCCTTCTGTTCATGGTTGCCTGATTACGGTCTATTGTTACTTCTAAGTTGTATAACAAGGAACGTGAGGACTGCTAACTTGGTTTATCTTGTCTCGTTGATTTGGCTCTTTATCTTAACTGACCCTAGTAGTAGTTTGTTACAGCGTTAAGCACCATATTAAATAAACGTATTTAGACAGTGAGATAATTGTGTAAATGCTATCGCTGAAATAAATGGGGAGTGAAATAATATTCATCATTTTACATCTGTTGTCATCCTCTTTATTTACTGAGTTAACGTCATTGTAGACGTGTGTGTGTGTGTGTGTGTGTGTGTGTGTGTGTATGTGTGTGTGTGTGTGTGTGTGTGTGTGTGATACAATATGATGCATCAGACGATCAAGCAATAACTCAATCACTATCTTTAATATTAAACTACAGAGTTATTTTTTAAACTTAGATAACATCTTTTTTCTTAATAATGGCACACCTCATAAGCGTCATGTTTCACCTCACAAATTATATTTTTATTATTATTTATATTGTTTTAGTAATATTATATAACAAACTCACGATCTTCTATCGAAGACTTTGCAGACAGTTCTAAAATGCTATTCAGTTTGTGAAATATGTTTCTGTAACGATAAATTACTAATTATATTTCAATAATCTTGATATTTATTACCGCACAGTATTATATCTGTTACTTTGACAATCTATTTTAGTAATCCAACTGTATTCAATAAGTGGACAATGATTTATAAATATTCCAATTTTGGCCAAAAGTTAAGGCAGATATATCAGTGAAATAGTAATGTTGACCTAACTATCCACTAACAGGCAGCCCTGTCTGGCAGCTCTATTCCCCTCCCGCTTCTCCCTCCATCAGACCCCCACAAAATCTCCCCCTCTGCCATACTCTCACCCTCTCCCCAATAACTCGCCGGATAGAAACAACCGTGGATGTGCTTCTCTGGGCGATGGTGGTGTTTCCCTTCCATTAGCTCGGGACTGTACCAGGGGGTCACTGCTTCCAGGATGAAACTTGTTATGCACTGTCCCACATGGGAGAGTTCCTTTGTCTCAGTGGAGTGAACGGAGCTATTGCCTGATTGACTGCTGCCTACCTAAAAAGCGCCAGGGAAGGTTGCCGCACCACCCCTAAACATCCACTCTGTGCATTGCACATCCACACTGTGCACTGTGCAGTCCCCTTTTATCTAAGACACCTGTCCTATATACTTTTTCAGTCTCCCCAGCGCAAAAGAAAGCAATATAAGCACAGATTAGAGAGCTGCACAGATAACCCTGAGTTACTGGTCACTACTCTTACTTTCGACCTGTGATGGGCTGTGGATCACTGAGGGTCCCCTGTTAGTCAAGTGACCACCATCGGGATTTTTTAATGTACCAGGGGTCACTAAGCTTCAGGATGAAACTTCTAGTACTTATCCCACATGGGAGAGTTCCTCGTCTCAGTGGAGCAAACGGAGCTAGGGCCTGATTGACTGCTGCCTACCTTAAAAGCGCCAGGCAAGGCTGCTGCACCACTCCTAAACATCCACACCAGCAGTGTGTAGCTTCCACGTTATGTCCACAGACTTCCCATTAACTCAATGTAACTGGTTTATACGTCATGCCGTAACTATTATTTTATTAGTTTACTTTCTCTTTCAGGTTACCTCTATCAGGTAGCTTATAGATAAAGTATTATAGAATGTGACTTTTTCTTTCCAGTGTTTCCTATAAAATTTCCATGTCAGTTTTTCCATGCTGCATGGTGGTTTTTCTCACTTTTTCCTGGAGGGGTTTGGTGGTGTGGGAGCCTTCTTTGCTTTCCTATCCTTATCCTTCAACATACGGAGTTAGATCTTGTAGTCATAGTTTTCTCTAACAAGCAGCCTCGAAAGGACCATAAGGTCTGTTGCTGTTTGCTTTCCTGTGTAATCCTGTGTAATCCTCCTCCTCCTCTAACTCTTTCATCCTCCCCAGTCTCGCGATTTCCTCCCACTTGTCTTCAAAAATTCCTCACTCTTTACTCTCCCAACTTCCTTTTTTGCCACTTCCTTCGGAGTCGATGCTCATATTCTACCATTTTCCAACTCTCTACCGCCACTTGTCTCGTATCTTCCTCACGCCTTTTCTTTTTTCTTTCTTCTCTCCTCCTCGTCTCTCAGAACGGGAGGAGAAGGAAGAAGTCCAAGGGTCCTACATCCAAGTAATTTTTCCTGCAGTTTTCGAGTCTTTCAAAATTTGCCACATTTTTCTCCCCCATTTCCTTTCCCCCCTTTTCCTTCAATTTCTCCTCCGGTCTCACAATATCCCTGCTTCCACTTCCTCCCTCTCCTCCCCCCTGTCTCCCTGCCCAACCTCCATGGACTGGAAGACAGATTGGAATTAAATGAAAAGAGGGTTCATTCCACGCACGCAACCACCTCTTTCTGCAATTTTCTAGTCATCCAGAATCTCTCTCACTTTCCTCTCCTCATTCCCCTCCTCCCACTTCTCTGCTATATGCACCACGCCTGTTTCTTCGTCCCACCTCCCGTGTCTCCCACTTAACCTCTTGAGACAGGGGCAGAGACGATACCAAAAGGGATAGATCACGCAGAGGCAAGCAAGTGCGCGCACGCACACACACACACACACACACACATAAACACACACACACACATGCACGCACGCACACACACACACACACACACACACACACACACACACACACACACACACACACACACACACACACACACACACACACACACACACACACACACACACACACACACTTCTTTCTAACTTTCGTGTCGTCCATAATCCTCCTTGGCTTCGTCCTTCGTTTCCCAGTCATTTTCTCTCTGTTTCCTAATATCCCTCATCAATTTATTCCCCCATACTCCCGTGTCTCCCTACTCAGCCTCTCGGGGCGGTAGGAGGAGACTGTGGAAGTCATCTCACACAGGCACCAACTTTCTGTGTCGTCTTCGTGTCCGCTCACTCCCTAAGCACGCTTCATTAGCGACATCAAAGGCCGGACTTCCAGCCTCTTCCTTCTCTCTCCCTTCGCCTTCTCTCTCCTTCTCTGTCTCTCTTTCCCTCTTTCCATCTTCTCTCCCTCCCTCCCATCGTCCCTCTGCCCACTACCCTCCTTCCTTCCCTCCGTACATCCCTCGCCCCTTCTCCTCTTCGGCTCTCCCTCACTTCCAATCCTTTTCTCCCACTCCCTCTCCCCCCCTACCCACCCACCCCTCCATCCATCTTCTCTTCCTCGTTCTTCTCTCCTATCATCTATTCTTCTCATCCTCTCTCCCTCCTCCCGACATTTCTCTTCTTTCTCTACTTCCCCTCTCCCTCCACCCTTCCTCCTCCATTGAAGTTTTCCAATAGACTGTGATGCCTTTGGTAGTCCAGCAGAGGAAGTAAACACAGGAGGTTTGGGGAGGCCTTTGCTTACCCTACTTTTGCTGTTTTGTACTGTAGTCTTGAAGGGTCTCTCTCTCTCTCTCTCTCTCTCTCTCTCTCTCTCTCTCTCTCTCTCTCTCTCTCTCTCGTGTCCTTTTGATGCTTCTTTCTCAGGATTTGCGTCAGAGCCAAGATGCTTAATGCCAAGTTCTTCAGTGCCATCCCTTTCCCCATTTTCTTATTTGTGGGATTATTAAGCTCTTTATTTAGGGGTTATTCAGGTGTTAGGGCTCTTGCTATTCAGGGGTTATTCTGGTGTTAGGGCTCTTATTCAGGGTTATTCAGGTGTTAGGGCTCTTAATAGGGCTTATTCGGGTGTTAGGGCTCTTTATTCAGGGTTATTCAGGTGTTAGGGCTCTTATTCAGGGTTAGTCTGTGGTACTGGGGCTCTTATTCAGGGCTTATTCAGGTTTTAGGGCTTTCATTCATGTGTTAGGGGCTCTTATTCAGGGCTTATTCTGGTGTTAGGGCTCTTATTCATGGCTTATTCAGGTACTTGGGCAATTATTCAGGGATTATTCGGGTGTTAGGGCTCTTATTCAGGGTTGTTCAGGTGTTAGGTCTCTTATTCTGGCATTGGGTCTCTTATTAAGGCTTATTCAGGTGTTAGGGCTCTTATTCAGGAGTAATCTAGGTGTTAGGGCTCTTTTTTCAGGGCATATTCAGGTGTTAGAGCTTTTGCTGAAGGTTTAAGGGTCAGCCAAGAGACTTACTTGCTATTTAGTAGAATAGATATTAAATCAGGATCACATGGCAGGGTCAGTTTAAGCAGTTCTCATCCGATCTAGACCAAACTTAGGGGAAATCTCCAGGGTAAGGCAAGGAGAAATGGGGCTGTATTCTTTGAGGGTAGTCAGTCAGATGTCAAGGTCACAAGGAAAGTCAAATGTTATGGTCAGAGGGCAAGGTCAGCTCAAGCAGTGGAACCAAACTTGTTGGAAGTTACTACGGGGTCAGGCAAGGATGGAAGTGGTTTGGTTTTGAGAACAGTCAGTTAAAGGTCAGGGTCACAGGGCAGAGTCAAATGTTCGACTCATATATCAGTTGTTGGTGCTGGGCTGGTGGTGGTGTAAAGGTGTGTTCCTTGTTTTATATTTTGAAACGGGCTTCTTATCACATAGTTATAATTGAACGTCTTTTCTTTTTCTAATCATACTTTAACACACACACACACACACACACACACACACACACACACACACACACACACACACACACACACACACACACACACACACACACACACACACACACACACGCACACACACACACACACACACACACAAATATTTTTCTGAAGAAATACAGACCCAACAAAACACACAAAACGCCGCCTCCACCACACTACCTACCACACCGTGACAACCACCACACCATCTCCACCACAAAAACTCCCAACCGAGGAATCACAAACCCACTGCCAACAAAACATACCACAGAGAATCATAGTCATATCCACCACCCCATCACCGTTAACTCCACATCACCAGACAAGCAATAAATTTCTTCCACTGAAATACCCTTTGTAAAAGAAACACAACCACGAAAAACAGACTCACCTCCACAGTACTCGTACCACCTAACACACCACTACCACCACCACAGGGACCTCACCAACCACAGCACCATCACCAACTCCACTGGCACCTTTACCTACCACACCACCATCACAGAAATACCTCACTTACGAACCAGCCACGAATAACGACTCGCTCAATGATACTACCTAAGACACCACCACCACAAACTGCCACCACAGTCACTTTTACCTTATCGCACCACCACCACCACTACCACCACCACCACAGACATATTACTTTTTACCACACCACCACCACCAGGCACCTTTTTACCTTACCACACCACCACCACCACAAAAATCTCACTTGACGAAACAAACATAGAGAAACGACTCTCTCCCTCACACCATCACCTTCACCACATCACAACCACCACCACCACATCACCTCTTCTTCTTTTGACGCGTTAAGCTGGGTCGGTAAAAGCCAAAACACTCCTTCAAAAGTCTGTGGTGGCTGGGGTGCGTGTGAGTGGAATAGTCAAATTTATTGTTATCAGGGGGCCCGTCCCCATGAATAACAGATGATTGTATGTGTGGAGGTCGGTGCAAGAATGCCAACTACCTACGGGACACGTTCTTTTCTCCCGTGTATTCAGTCCTTACCTTTATATTTTCTTTGACTTGTCTCCATGTGCTTTGTGCTTTTGCCGTGATTTGTTTTGAAGTCTTTCACACCTTCTTAATTCATCCCTTACCTTTTGGCTTCACTTTTCTTCCTCATCTGCTGGTTTTCTAATGTTGTCATCAGTCTCTTCTATATTTTGACGTGTATTTTTTTACTTTATTCCTGCCGTTTGCCTCCGCCTTTTTTCTTTATCAGGGCGCTTCGACCCTCTGACTCAATAATGACGATTGCAAGTGTAAAAGTCCATGCCAAATACTAGGCGCCTACAGACCTTCTCCCCACTCCCACTAGGTTTATCTTCTCCTTTTCTTTCCTCTCTCTCATTTCTTGTAGCTTTCCTTAGTGCAATGGCTCCCTTCATTTTAACATTATATGCTTTACTTTGTTCCCTTTACCTTTACCTTTCTTTTTAGCAGTTGTTTGTATTTTTTAACAATTTTGCAATCTGGCTTTAGTCCCAGTCTCTAC
>NC_136954.1:47073859-47131672 GCF_032717465.1 Coenobita brevimanus | reverse complement strand
TAGGTAAACGACCGCCCCTGGGAGGTTGTCCCATATGTTCCGTACACCGTTGACGTTGTGTCTGCATCCTAGTGTGTAGTGTGCTGTGCAGTGCTCCATTGTGTGTAATATGTTGTAGTGGGCTTGTTCAACAAGCGGGGCAATGTCATCTCTGATTCTATCCAACCCAAATCTAAACTAGCAATGACCAGGGTTGAGTGATGTCCTGATCTAACCTTAGCCAAGTGGAACTCGACCAGCTCTGTTTAAGGATAAATTTGATGGGTGGATGACATTAGGGGTGGCATGTAGTAGTGTGTTCCGATCGGGATGTTTTGCCGTGCGCGTGAAGCAGGTATGTAGGTGTTTCTTCATTGATTGTGTGGGAATGTTCGTCTTAGGTTGTAGCGTTAATTGTCTGAGTAGGATATTAGAGTGTTATGAAAGATGGGTATGGTGTCAGGGTGTAAAAAATGTGTTGTGTGGAATTATAAGGTGTCAGGGTGTAAAATTAGGTTGGCAGTGTGGAGCATTAGGGTGTCAGGATGGACCTGGGGTAATGCTGTCAAGAAAGAACAATGATGAAGCCAGACAATCTGAAGACGATGCGTAATATGTAATAGTGGCACTGTGAACATGTTATGGTGCTATAGAGGATAATTAAAGCACTGTAACCTGATTACCGTAACATGACCAAATTCTCGTTCCAATGCAACTTATTTCGTGTAGGTGAATGGCAGAACAAGAGAGTGAATTATTTCTGCATCCTCTCCATAGCACTACTTCGTGACTAGCATCATATTCTAGTGTTAATCTATTGTTACAGTTCAGTGCTTAAATTCTGCATCCTCTCCACAGCACAACTTCATGACTAGCATCATATTCCAGTGTTAATCTGTTGTTACAGCTAAGCATTCAGATGGAGAGATGGCAGTTTTAGGTCGTCACAGTAAAATGATCATAGGTAGAATATTCGGGTGCAGAGAGTGCATATTACAGTTCATTTACCTTCACTTGGCTCAGATTTTCGTCCGTTTCCACCTTCTTTTACGTAGCCCATTTGGCAGAAAAGTCGCGGCTTGACTTCCTTTACGTAACACTTTTAATGACTAGTATCCTATTTTCGAATTTCTGGTTTTAAATCTTGCAAACAACTTAACAATCAAGATGGAGAGATGACAGTTGTAGGCCAAGCTAGAGTTTAAGAAAAAAAAAAAAAAAAGATACAGGATTATGATGTTTTCTTGCACGTTAAAGCCTGGGAGACACATCCGTAAAACATCGATATATACATACTGCTGAATTACTCTCTTTCAGTTTAAGATAGTTTGGAATATGATTTGCGGTCTTTTCGAATGAGATTTTCATGACAGTTTTTCCATTTTGCATGGCGGACCTTCTCACCATTTCCTGTAGGCTTCGTCTCGAGGGTTTGGTGGACGGAGGAGAGGGGGGGGGGCTTCCTGCTTTTCTCTCTTTGCCTTTGACCCATTCAATAGTTTTGTTAGTTAAAAACCTTCCTCTAATAACAAATAGCTTCGAAATGACCAAGTGTGTTGCTGTGTGTTTTTCTTAATAAGAGATTTAGAAGGTCAGGGTGGAAAATTAATCCTTCCAGTACGGGACTGTCTTGTGATACATTCTTGCTGTCACCACACTATTTCCTTCAATTTAGGTGGGCAATCTTGGCAGTCATGAAGCATTGAAGAATATATCTAACCCTTCCAGCACGGAAAGTATATATCGTATGTCGAATAAAATCGTCTGGAAATACTAAGATAACACGTCATCAGATTTTGAAGGCTAATAAATATGATTAACCGCGTCTTTTTAATCTTTTTTCCAACCCGAGGACGTCATGTAGCCTACAGTATGTATTGTATTCCTACTATTTTCTGTCGATTTGACTGGTAGCATTAGAGGAAACATTTCGTAGTGAAGAGGTTTGAAGTGTCTTTATTATCACTTCTGCTAAAAGATGTCTCTCCTAAGCTGAGTAAAATCGGCCAGAGGTAACAAAAATAAATTGCAAAAAGACGTCCTCTGAGCGAACAGGTCAACCGTCAGTCCGATGATTTATTGTTTAATTGCATTGTTGATATAAAACTCCGGTGGTCTCTGTGGTCAGCACTGCCAGCTGCAGTTGCCAACACGATAACACCAGTTATGAATTTTGCTAGACAGGTCGCACCACTCAGTTCAGGTGTAAGTTTACCCCTTTGGAGTTGGTAGGCGAAATAAATACCCCCGATAACACGTAAGGTAGGTAACTGTGTACTGTATTCTGAATGATGGAATGGCCCTGTATGCCAGAACTGTGGGCTAATAACCTGTCACAGAGTTAAAGGCATACTGCCGTCACCTGTACACAGGCGGTCAAATGCTGTGTCCCGCTCCTGGCTTCTGTTGTAAGAGTGATTTATCGAATGAGTATAGTACAGTGGTGTCTCTGGGGAGGTGTGGGATGGTTAAAGTAGGAAACAGGGCAGGGGAGGTTTGGGAGGTTGGGGATATGAGGTGTTGGGGTGGCAAGGCGAGAGGCTGTGCTGAGGGAGCTAACTTCTCAATCGTTATCAGTATTACATTCTACAAGGCTGGGGCAGGACACAACATTTGACCCCCAGTGGACGGTGGACATCATAAGTTCTATCGTCTCTTGGTGTCTTCTCCACCAGCTTTAAAAAACAAGTAAGATGAATCCACAGTAACCTACACTGATCATTTTACTTGGTCACAGATCAGTGTCATCAGTGTCGGTTGCTACAGATTCACCACTCAGATTCTCATAGGTTATGGAAAAAGCAGGAGAAGTGACAGGACTTTTGATGCTGACCGTACCTCTACCTCCAGACGTCATTACTCAAGTCAAGGAAGGTTTCTCGCACTGAAGGAGTTGCACTGCATCCTGGACAGAAGTGTTATGAGTCCATGGGGAGGTTGTGCGTACAATAATATTCTTCTGTGTAGGCGAGGGAAGGCATTGGTATGGCAGCGGTGGTAGGGTGCTTAGCGGATGCGTGTGCAGCAGGTTTATGGGAATATGACACAGACAGCAGCCGGGTGAGCTAAGGCATGTGGAGGTTGTGGTGCACTGTTAAACGCACATTACTATGTTAACGAGAGTCAGAGTCGAGAGAGTGAGAGGTGGTCTTTGCTTTGACACTGATACTGTACCTCTCAAGGATCTAAATTCCTCTCTCTCTCTCTCTCTCTGGAAATTGAAAATAAAAAACAATAGCAAGATCAGTAAAATTAATAATATAATGACAAGCAGCAGCACTGGGATTGCAACACCTACGCTCTCCAGCTGTTTCCAAGTGTCGAATATTTTACCTTGCTCTGTGACCTTGACCTTCGACAGATTACTCTAGAAATCTACTTGCTTCATCCTTGCCTAGCTTCATCATCCTTTCCACCAACTTTGACTCATATTAGGTCTAGATCTGTCTGAGTTGACTCTTGTCCTGTGAAGCAAAGAGACTGTCAAACGGAAAAATTTGTATTTTAGGTTATAGCACTTTTTTTTAAAATTCTAACATGACAAATATTCATGACCGTTTTCAGCTCATTTAATGGCCATGTATTCAGACTGGATGGTTTATTTGGCTAGAAACTAAAGAGACTCACTGGTACCCCATACCTAAAATTCATCGAACTTACACGCAGCCACGACTTAGTATTTGATTTGGCAGAGGAGACCAGTACCATCACGTGACAAGCAAACTCAGCAAATAATTTCTGTTACCCATAATGAGTGTTGTTGTTGATGTGTTTTTCATGCAATATCATGGTATTATTGGTGTGTTTTTCTTGCATTCTCTTGGTATTGTTGGTGTGTTTCTTGCATTATCTTTTGGTATTGTTAGTGTGTTTCTTGCATTCTCTTTGGTATTGTTGGTGTGTTTCTTGCATTATCTTGGTATTGTTGGTGTGTTTCTCTTGCATTATCTTGGTATTGTTGGTGTGTTTCTTGCATTATCTTGGTATTGTTGGTGTGTTTTGGCTATTATCTTGGTATTGTTGGTGTGTTTTCTTGCATTATCTTGGTATTGTTGTTGTGTCTCTTGCATTATTTTGGTATTGTTGGTGTGTTTTGCTTGCTTTGTCTTGGCATTGTTGGGGTGTGTTTTGTATTATCTTGGTATTGTTGTTGTTGTTGTGTGTAGTTCTTGCATTATTCCTGGTATTGTTGTTGTTGATGTGTTTCTTGCATTATCTTGGGTATTGTTGTTGTTGATGTGTTTCTTGCATTATCTTGGTATTGTTGTTGTTGATGTGTTTCTTGCATTATCTTGGTATTGTTGTTGTTGATGTGTTTCTGCATTATCTGGTATTGTTGTTGTTGATGTGTTTTTGCATTATCTTGGTATTGTTGTTGTTGATGTGTTTCTTGCATTATCTTGGTATTGTTGTTGTCGTTGATGTGTTTCTTGCATTATCTTGGTATTGTTGTTCGTTGATGTGTTTCTTGCATTATCTTGGTATTGTTGTTGTTGATGTGTTTCTTGCATTATTCTTGGTATTGTTGTTGTTGATGTGTTTCTTGCATTATCTTGGTATTGTTGTTGTTGTTGATGTGTTTCTTGCATTATCTTGCAGCTGTTGTTATTGTTGATGTGTTTCTTGCATTATCTTGGTATTGTTGTTGTTGTCTTGTTTCTTGCATTATCTTGGTATTGTTGTTGTTGTCTTGTTTCTTGCATTTATCTTGGTATTGTTGTTGTGTTTCTTGCATTATCTTGGTATTGTTGGTGTGTTTCTTGCATTATCTTGGTATTGTTGGTGTGTTTCTCTGCATTATCTTGGTATTGTTGGTGTTTGTTTCTTGCATTATCTTGGTATTGTTGGTGTTTCTGTATTATTCGTATTGTTGGTGTGTTTCTTTTGCATTATCTTGGTATTGCTGGTGTGTTTCTTGCATTATCTTGGTATTGTTGTTGTGTTTCTTGCATTATCTTGGTATTGTTGTTGTGTTTGTAATATCTTATATTGTTGTTGTGTTTTTGCATTATCTTGGTATTGTTGGTGTGTTTCTTGCATTATCTTGGTATTGTTGGTGTGTTTCTTGCATTATCTTGGTATTGTTGGTTGTGTTTCTTGCATTATCTTGGTATTGTTGGTGTGTTTGCATTATCTGGTATTGCTGGTGTTTTTGCATTATCTTGGTATTGTTGGTGTATTTCTTGCATTATCTTGGTATTGTTGGTGTGTTTTTCTTGCATTCTCTTGGTATTGTTGGTGTGTTTTTTGCATTATCTTGGTATTGTTGGTGTGTTTTTTGCATTATCTTGGTATTGTTGGTGTGTTTTTTGCATTATCTTGGTATTGTTGGTGTGTTTCTTGCATTATCTTGGTATTGTTGGTGTGTTTCTTGCATTATCTTGGTATTGTTGGTGTGTTTCTTGCATTATCTTGGTATTGTTGGTGTGTTTCTTGCATTATCTTGGTATTGTTGGTGTGTTTCTTGCATTATCTTGGTATTGCTTTTCTTTGGTGTGTTTCTTGCATTATCTTGGTGTTGTTGTTGCAGGTTGAGATGGAGGGACTGACAGGCAACATCAGCTTCACGGACGAGGGTAAGAGGAAGCTGTACTCACTGGACGTAGGAAATGACACTCAACAGCGAGACGGTCAGGAGTGAGTGTCGAATTTATCTACTATAGTGCGTTATCATTAGCTTTTTATCTCTCGTAGTTCATTTCTTAATTTTTGCTGTCTTTCGTCGGAGATGATCTTAAACAGAGATCGTCATAGGGGTCTAGTGTGTGTTGTGTTTCTCTCTCTCTCTCTCTCTCTCTCTCTCTCTCTCTCTCTCTCTCTCTCTCTCTCTCGGCCCACTACACAGAGACAAAGTGTGTGTTAGCATCTCCCTCAGTCCAGTACTGTGCGTTTTCATTTTCTCTTGCCTACTCCAAACTGTTTTTATCAGCTAGGGAGTGAGAGAGATAATGGGAACCATAAGCAGCATCTACGGTTCCCAGATTTCCGTTATGTACTCGTATACCAAGTTGTTGCATTCTGTTCTGAGTTTCATTTTATAAGCAAGGGCATTCTTCCAGTTTCTTCTACCTTAACTTATCCCAACCTAACCCAGCCTGACAGATTACCCAACTGGACTGACAAACCTCACCTGAAATTAAGACAAACCTAACCTAACCGGCTGACAAAACTAACCTAACCTGGATACTCAAGAAAACAAACCCAACCTAACCTTGAACTTTCTAGGTAAGGGAACGTAAAAATAGTACACAGAATGGAAATCACCGTTCAAAAAGTCGCTAAGTGTAATAAAATGGCCTAGACAGTATATCAGGAATAAAAATACATCATCATAGTGAAGGATTGGTGTTGAGAGGGATGCCTTCATGTGGTGGCAAAACCGATATAACTGGTCGGGTAAGCTGCTCTGGTTGTACAAACGTCCCTCAACTACTTCTCTCGAAAGGAGGAGGATGGACGGTCGGAGAAGGCCGACTCCAGCCTGCAGTCGACCAGATTCGATACAGAAGAACCTGGGTCTGTAACCACTCGCTGGCTAAGAAGTTCAGCAATATAATGTTAACATTATCTCCTTTTTCTTTTCTCTCACCTCACCACTGCTCTTGTGCCTCGTTATCTTTCATGTATCCATTTTAACCCTTTGAGTATAGTAAAATGACAGACCACCCTGCACTCTCTCTCCTTCTCTCACACACACACACATACTACACACACACACACACACACACACACACACACACACAGCTGTTAAGTAGCGCAAAAAATTATGGCATAGAGGTACTTATCTTTTTTTTTTTTTTTTTTTTTTTTTTAGGAAGTATAGTGTTTTACTTGTCTGGTAACAAGTAGCAGGCATAGTCAGTGGTCCTTGTACATGTCTGCAATGTCACAAATCTGACGAATAAATAATAACAAATGGCAGCTGTTAGAAAACAGAGGAATGTCCGCACCCTCATGCTGTCAGTCCTAAGAATTCAACTGTGAGCCATTACTAACATTTTGTCTGCGAGTTACCAACTTTGGTGTATGTGTGTGTGTGTGTGTGTGTGTGTGTGTGTGTGTGTGTGTGTGTGTGTGTGTGTGTGTGAGAGAGAGAGAGGGGAAAGAGAGAGAGACTGTAAAGTGGCCATGGGGGAGAAAACATAAAGGCAATATTATGAGGAGCGGGGGGAGGAGAGGATCAGGTGAGACATATATATAGGAACACATGAGGGTGGGGGGATTGTTGGTGAGGAGGAAGAGAGTGAGAGGCGGAGGAAAACGAGGAACATGGGAGAACAGAAGAGTGGAAAAGGAAGAATGGAAAGGGGAGAGAAGGGAAGGGTAAAGGAGATGGTATTCAGAGAGAGAGAGAGAGAGAGAGAGAGAGGGAGGGAGTAATGGGGAGAGAGAGAGAGAGGGGGGGGAGTAATGGGGGGAGAGAGAGAGAGAGAAAGGGAGGGGGAGGGTAATGGGGATATGTGAACTAAAAAAAGGTGGTACAGAGGAAAAGGAAGGAAGAGAGGATCAGAGATGACCGTGATATTGGCACATGAGGTGGGGAGATTGCTGGCAGGAGAGAGAGAGAGAGAGAGAGAGAGAGAGAGAGAGAGAGAGAGAGAGAGAGAGAGAGAGAGAGAGGAGGAGGAAAAAAGACGAGAAAGGAGAGTAGAATATGACAATGTACACATCTAGTAGCCGTATCCACCTCCAAACCGTATCCACCACCCCAGCGGGGTATAACAGAAGATGTGTCGTTTTGGTTCTTAGACACCTCTTAGACATAACCCAAATGAACTCCACACGCATCTCAACACATACGACTTCGCCTCCAACACTCCCCGCCAAAGTGACATTCATAAAACTCTGCGGTTCTGTCTTGCCAGATTTCATCATTCAAAATGTACGGTGACTGAGAGAGTAACAACAGTTTGGGACACGCACTGGAATTTGGCCGCCCCTGTGGGTTCGGCAAACGATGGGGAATAGGAGGAGGAGGAGGAACGGGAAAGAAAAGACACAAGAATGAAATTGAAACGATCAAGAGGAGGGAGGAGGAAGAGGAGGAGGAGATGGTCGGTAAGGGGGAGAAAAGAAAGATGAGAAATATTAGCAGTATTGTGAAGGAAAGCAAGAAGACGAAAACAACAGGAGAAGAGGTAAAGAACTATATAGGATAAAAAAGAAGGTGAAAGAAGGGATAAGAAAGGAAGGAAAGCGAAGGAGGAAAGGAGAGGAGGAGGGAGGTTAAGAAAAGGATATGAGAAAGATAACCCGAGGGTATGGTGTACGTACAGGGGGAACCAAGAGTAGGAGAAGAAAGGGGTCACAAGAAAGAAGAATAAAGAGGAGAAACGTGAAGGGGAAGGATCAAGCAAGAAGGAAGAATAAAAGGGAGGAAATAAAGACCGACAAGAAGAAAGGAAAAACAAGAAAAGGAGAAGCCATGGAAGTGAAAGATAGAGGAAAAGGAAGAGGAGAAAAAGAAGGGAAATTAAAATAAAAGGAAGAGGAACAAAACAAAGAGGAAGAAGAACTAGAAACGAACACAGAAGACTGAAGTGGTTCCAGGCTGTGGTGTTTATTCGGAACAAGTAGGGAACAAGACGAGGTGAAGATGGAAGACAAAAACGAAGAGAAGAGAAACAAGAGGGAAAAGGGATGAAAAGAAATAAATGATAAACGTAGAGATCAAAGAAAGCGAAAAGAACGAACGGGGAGGAGAGTCGAAAGTAAGAGTTATGAAAGAGGACTGAAACGAGGAGCAGGAGAAGACGGGAGACAGACAAAGGGGAGAGAGAGGAGACACGCGAGACTGAGGAATAAGTAAGGTAAATAAGAAGCAAAGCAAGAAAAAAAATACAATGAGAAGAGGGCAAAAAGGAGGACTAAGGTTCAGATGAAGACAAAAAGTGTGTTGGTTTCCAGCTATGGTGAGTGCACAGAGGGAAGGGGGGACAGAGAGAGAGAGACGAAAGAGGAGGAGAGAGAAGAATGAAACAAAAAGAGAGAGGAGGGTCAAATGGAGGACAAGAGAAGAAAGAATAACGACGGTCAAGGAGGAGATAAAGAAAAAGGAGACACGAGGAAGATAAGGAAAACGAAAGGATAAGATGGTTCCCTAGAAGGGAAGAGGGGAGAGAAGGGATTTAGTAGAGAAGAGAGGAGAGAGGAAAGAAGAGAGAAGGTGAGAAATGCTAGAGAAAAAAGAAGTGAGGCAGGCGAAATAATAATGATGGGAATAAGAAAAGGTGAGATAGTTCCAGACTGGTGTGTGTGCATGACGGGTCAAGTGCAGAAGAAAACAAGATGGGGAAAACAAGATAAGGGAAGAAAGAACTGGAAGAGAAGCAAGGAAGATCTGTGGAAAAGAAGGGCATAGGAAAAAGAAAGGAAAAACGAAAAGAATGAGTAAACGAAGAAAAAGATTGATAAGAAAGAAAAAGGCAGATAAGTGGGAGGAGGAAATCATTGGGTCCAGTGAAAATTGCAAATAATTACTCGTAATCTTGCATATGTTTTTAAGAAAGAAGAGTCATTAGAAGATAATATGTAAAGGTTCATGATATATACACTGTCGGATTAGAAGTTACACAAGCATTTTCAAACTTTGCACTCTAGAAAATGCTTGCCCTGCTAGGGGCGTGGTGATGCCGTCGCAGAGTACATACATAAGTGGCCAAAGCACGCGATCACTTTCGGACGTAAGTGATCTCCATTCTCTCTCTCTCTTTCTCTCTTCTCCTCATACAAATGTACCCTCGATCATTACTAAATCTTAAATCCAGGCCATAACACGAAAGTGCACTTTGGCCACCCACATTTCACCAAACCACACCGTTGCAGGAGCACAAAAATGGTGCAAAGCATCCCCACAGAGGGTATCAGTCAGACCAAGATCGCAATGTCAGCCACTGGACTCCCTAGTGGGTGCGTGTGTACAGGTGCCTTTAGAAGTGTTTACCGGGGAAGGGGATTTTTTTTTTTACATATATATATACTTACGTGCATACATACTGTATACATACATACATCGTGACCGGCAGTGGTATGGGTAACGCGAAATATTATAGTTATGGCCAGAATGCCTGACAAATTGGTTCTATTAAAGCATCATTTAGAGGTGAGGGAATCATTATTTTCTCAGACCATGAAGTGGGCGAAAACATTACTGCCTGGAAGATAATCAAGGATCTTATCTTTTAATGGGTCTCTTGAGTATCCCATGGCAACTGTTGATGCGATGGATGTGGATATCCTGAGATTTCTCGTGGGGGGAAAGAAAGCTTATTATGAAAGATTATGACCGAAAAAAGAGGGGAAGACAGAACTTACCAACGAACACTTGCAAGGAAAAAATGTGGAGTGTGAAAGAAATGGGAAGTAAAACACAGTAGGAAAAAATTATGGAACGAAAAAAGTGGAAGATGGTTAAGTAAAGTGCAGTGCATGCATTAGTAACGGGGAAAAATGTGTAATACGGGAAAACGGTCTTTAGGAAAAAAATGTGCGTAGTAAAAAAAAACTTGCATCCGGGAAAAGGGAAGAAAGATTGTTGGATAAGAGATGCATAAAGTGAAAGATGGAAGAAAGCGATGGGTGGTAGATAAAATATAACGTGCAAAGTGAAATTTAAAAGAAACTAGCGAAGGATGAAAGTTGAAAAATTCCGTAGGAAACAAGTTGGAAAAAAGTATCCAAACGTAAAAGCTCTTTGATGGGGGGCAAGAGGAGTACCAAAAAGATCTTTGTGGAAAATTCCATGTACGAGAGACCATCGTAGGAGTAAAAATAGGAAGAGCAGACGAGGACAGTGGGGGAAAAATAGGAAGGACGAAAAATACGTGGATGAGGAAAACACACCTAGCAGTGAGAGAGGGTAGAAGGTACATCATGATAAGGCATTTCAGTATTGCTAACGTGGAAGGGATGCGGGAAAAATTGCACAAAGTGACATATGGAGCTGTTTTGCACGTAGGAGGACTGTTGTGACTTTGGGAACGGATTTTCAAGAGTGCTGAGAGAGAGAGAGAGAGAGAGAGAGAGAGAGAGAGAGAATTTGGGGATTATTTCTACGTAACCTGTATTTTTTTCCTTGACTAGATGGATGTCTTAACTAAAGTTTCACACCAAACGAAGACATGATGTTGGTGGTTCGCAGCTTTATTTTTATTTTATTTATTTATTGACTTGTTTATTTACTTTAAACACGAGTAACAGTGTCATATCAAAATTTTCCTTATGTACACATCGATCAAAAAACTACCTTTACAACCATCCGTCTACATTTTGAAACCGTGAACGAAAAGTATGAAAATATCCTCCATTAACTACTCTTAGTTGTACATGCCCAGTAATTTAATTAGTATGACATGAAGGAAGAATATGTAACATGTGAAATAAGCTGTCCATTCAAAAATATTGCCAAAAGAAAAACGCGACAAGCAAAGCAAACGCTCAATGTGAAACCATCGGTCACCCGTATAAAGATAGTTTTCGAAGCTCCGAACAACCTCCATAACACTGAACGGTAGGCTTCTGGTGGATGTGTAACTCAGCCAGTGGTAGAATCAGAGAGTCAGCAAAAACTATGGATTAAAGAGTGAAGCCATGAGCTGAAATGTCGGCCGCATTTCTCCGCCAACTGTGGCAATGGAAGACGTTTTGTGAAATTTTTTAATTAATATGATAGAGGTCTAAAGCACAGCTCAAGCACATGAGAAAAGAGGGTACCGTCTGTCATCTGGGGGGGGGGAGGGAGGAGAATATCTAAGGCAGGACACAAAGCTGGCAGAGGACTGTAGTCGTACTCTTGCTGATGGCTGTACCTGCTGAGAAATATGACTCCACGAAGAACGCCAGTATGAAAATATTACAGAAAATATGATTATATGGAAAGACTGAAATAATAAAAAATAAAAATAAAACTTCTGGTATGAAGAAATTATACTGAAAAATATGATTAGTATATAAAGACTGAAAAATATTATGACGCCAATTATAAGTTATACAGAGAATGTGATTAATATGAAATGATTCTTAAAATGTATGACGCCTAGTACAAGTAATTTACAATGATAATATGAGTAGTGTGAAAAAAACAGGAAAAACAAAAAAGCTGAAAACTCCTGAATTTTAGTAACTTTCGCTGAGAATGAGTAATTTGATAAGATTAAAAGTGTTAAAACCCGAGTAGGAATAAATTTCACTGAGAATAAGTGGTATGAAAAAAAAATGTTTCAGGAAAATGGTAAGGTCGAAATTTGCCCGCGAAAAACGCGAAATGCGAGAAAGAAAAAATGAAAATATTGCTGGCTGAAGACGGAGTGTGGAAAAATCATTAGCTCTGGTTTTTGAAGACTGTTTAAATGTATCTGTAACAATGTACTAACGAAATATATCTTTGTGAAAATTGTGGTAGATGTGGGGGCACACAATCTGTTCGACTTACTCGTATGTAGTGTTGCCTTCCGCAGACTCTACACCGGTGGGACAAGCCACATGGTTTTCTGTACTCTAGGGAAACCATTTACTACGCTGGATGGTAATTATATAAACAAATAGCTAGTGTTCTAGTGGGTTAAACTCTCCAACCGGTTGTGGCCTGTGACATTTTACATCCGAGGGCTGGATAAGGTAAGATAAAAGGGGCAGACGGTGTGAGGCGCTCAGTATCACGGTACTCATCACTAATTTAGGCCATTTAGCCTGTGACCGATTAATTGCTCGCATAATGCCACTCAGAGGTTGGTGACGGATCACTCGCCTTTAATGTCTGAATTAAGTAGCCTATCCCGGCCCCTACACTTCTGATGTATCAATAAAAGAGTGTATGATGGATGAATTGATGGCTGAAGAGACTACAACTGAAAAGTTGGGAAACATTGCCTGTTAGATGAGAAATAAGAGGACAGTCAAATTGGTGTCAGTACAAATTAAAAAAATGTTTGTTACAGAAAGACATAAACATATTTGGTTAAAAATGTATAAATAATGCATGGTATACAAAAATAATGGAAAAATATTGGCTGTTGAAGGCGGTAGGGACAGATCAGAAGCACAAGTTTGTGACAGGAGGTATAAACAGTATAGTATGTATAAAAAACGCTAGGTATGAAAAATAAATTTATAATGAAAAATTGTTACAGAGGAAATATTGCTCTCTGGAGGCGAAGGTGAGAAAAAAGACAGACAAAAAAGTTAGAGAGACAGAAATGCAAGGTACGAAATATATCAACAAAGCCTGGTATGAAAAAAATTACAGGGGAAAATACTGTTAGTTAATGAGATAAATGGGATAGATCAGTAACATAAGTGTGTGCAGTAAAATAGTATAGATGTAGCTACTAGATGTGACTTACCATTCAACGTGAAACAAAAAGTGAATGAAAAGGTTAAAGCAAAAAAAAAAAAAAAAATCTCGTTGCATGAAGCGGGTGGGAAAAGATAATTAGATTAAGATTGAAAAAACTTCCCTTTCGTCTCACACACACACACACACACACACACACACACACACACACACACACACACACACACACACACACACACACACACACACACACACACACACAGGTGTTAAGTAGCACAAAAATGTCTAGATATCAACATACTCATGGGTTAACATTTTTTAAGTACATGATGTTATTAGCTTCTTTTAGGGTAATCTGCTGTTTCCTCCTCCCGTAACAAGTGCAGGCATAGTCAATGATCCTTGTACATGTTTGGAATGCCAAGCTGATGAATTAATAATGACCAGATGTGTTTCAGAAAACAGAGGTTTCTGCCCACACCTTCAGGGCTCTCCGTCTTAATAATTCGACTGTGAACCATTTAACATTTTGTCTGCAGAATTACCAACTTTCTTCTTGTGTGTGTGTGTGTGTGTGTGTGTGTGTGTGTGTGAGAGAGAGAGAGAGAGAGAGAGAGAGAGAGAGAGAGAGACAGACAGACAGACAGAAACAGACAGACAGACAGAGACAGACAGACAGGACAGACAGACAGAAAGGGAGTGAAAATCGGTGAAGAGAAATGGGAAAAACGAGGGGTAAGGAGAGTAAAAAAGACGATGGTCACATCTGACAGCCGCATCTACCTTAACCATATCCACCACCCCAACACATAACAAAAGGTGTCGTTAGTTTTTAGACGCCCTTTAGACAAGCCTCAAAATGAACACGACACGCATCTCAAAACACACAGCTAGACACACCAGACGCACCACCAACGCTGGCTCCCCGCCCCTCAGCACAAACTCTCTCCGTAAAGTGACGCTCATTAAAACTCTGTAGTTTCATCTTGCCAGGTTTCTATCATTCAAAACATTCGGTGACAGTGAGTAACAGTTTGGGACACGCACTGAATTCGGCCGCCCCTGTGAGTTCGGCGAAAGGAGGAGGAGGAGGAGGAGATGAAATGGAAAGGGAAAGAAAAGACACAAGAATTCAATTAAGCAGTCAGAAGGTAGGTAAGGGGGAGAAGGGAAAAATGAGAAGAATGAATGGTAACGAGGAGGAGCAGGAAGAGGAAGACAAAAGGAGAAGAGGAGAAACTAGAATGAGAGGAGAAAGGAAGGATAAGAAAAGGGGACGAAAAGCGAAGGAGGAAAGGAGAGGAGGAGGAGGGTTGGGATAGACAGATGAGAAAGATGGCCCGAGGCTGTGGTGTACGTACAGGGGGAAACAAGAGTAGGAGAAGAAATAAGTCACAAGAAAGAAGAAAGAGGAAGAATGAGAAGGAAGGGGTCAAAAGAAGGAAGAATAAAAGGAGAAATATGAAGGACTGACTAACAAGAAGAAAGAGGAGAAAGATGAAGGGAGAAACAAGAGGGGGTACAAGAAAGAAGAAAGGAGAAAGAAAAAATATGGGAAATGAAGAAGAAGGGAGGAGCAAAAGGAAGAGGAAGAAGAACAGAAAAAAAACACAGAAGACTAAAATGGCTACAGGCGTGGTGTATATACAACAAACAAGAAAGAACAAGAGAAGGTGAAGATGGAAGACGAAACGCAGGAGAGATACGAGAGGGAAAAGGGAGAAAAAGAAAGAAATGATAAAAGAGAAGATAAACGAAAACGAAGGAATGAACTGGGAGAAGAGATGGAAATTAAGACGTAAAAAAGAGGACTAAACGACGAGGAGGAGAAGGAGAAGACGGGAGACAGGCGAAGGGAGAAAGAGGAGACACACGAAACAAAGGAATAAGGAAGTTGGACAAATAATTAGAAAAGCGAGAGAAAAAAGATACAAAGGAAGGAGAACAAGAGGAGGACTAGGGCTCAGATGAAGACAATAAAAGTGTGTTGGCTCCCTGACTGTGGTTTGTATACAGAGGGAAGGATGACAGGAGAGAGACACGGAAGAGAAAGAAAGAGATGAATGAAAAAGAAAGAGAGGAAGGTTAGATGGAATACTGGAGGAGAAAATATATCGACAATCAAGGAGGGAACGAAGAAACTGGGAGAAACGAGAAGATTAGACGAAAGGATAAAGATGGCTCCTAGAAATGAAGAAGGAGAGAAGGATAGAGAAAAGAAGACAGAGGAAAGAAGAGAGAAGAGAGGGGATGTGGAGAAAAACGAAGGAGGCAGACGGGAAGTACGAAGAGTGAAAAGATGAGGTAGTTCCATGAATGTGGTGTGTATGCATGACGGGTCAAGAGCAAGGAAGAAAAGAAGATGGGGAAAAACAATATAAGGGAAGGAAGAACAGAAGAGAAGCAAGGAAAATCAGGAGAAAAGAAGGGCATAGGACAAAAGAAAGGGAAAAAGAAGAGGATGAGTAAAACGTGGTGATGCTGTCGCAGGAGCACACAAGTGGCCAAAGCACGCATCAGAGGACATCATTACCTCCCTCCCTCCCCTCTCTCTCTCTCTCTCTCTCTCTCTCTCTCTCTCTCTCTGTCTCTCTCTCTCTCATGCAAACGTACCCTGGACTACTAAATCTAAATCCAGGCCATAACACGGTGCACTTTGCCACACACATTTCACCAAACCACACCGTTGCAGGAGCACAAAAATGGCCAAAGCATCCCCACATAGGGTATCAGCTTCAGGACCAAGATCGCAATGTCAGCTACTGAACTCCCTAGTGGGTGCGTGTATACAGTTTCTTTTTAAATCGTTTATCAGGGTAGTTCTTTTTTTTACACATATACATACGCACATACATACATATATAGATCGTGACCGAAAGTAGCATAGGTAATGCGAAAATATTGTAATTATGGCCAGAATACCTTGACAGATTACAGCAGTAGTTCATTAATGCATCATTTAGAGGTGAGGGTCTTTATTTTCTCAGACCGTGTAAAGTGGGCGAAACGTTAATGCCTGAGGAAATCAAGGATCCTATCTTTATATGGGTCTTTGAGTAACCCATGGAAACCGTTGATGCGAAGAATGTGTATATCCTGGAGATTTGGAGAGGGAAAAAGCTTATTATGGAAGATTATGAAGGAAAAAAAGGAGAGGGCAGCATTGCCAAAGATTGTTTGGCAGGGAAAAATGCGCAGAGTAAATGAATAGGGAAGTAAAAGACACAGAAAGCGAAAAATTATGAAACGGACAAAAGTGGGAGATGTGGAAAGTCAAGAGATTAGTGAAAGGGAATAATGTGCAATACGGGAAAACGGCCGTAGGAAAAAAGACATACGTGTTATAAAAAATTGCCTCCGGGAAAAGGACGGGAAGACTGTTGGATAAGAAATGCTTAAAGTGAAAGATGAAAGAATGCGTTGGGTGGTAGATAAAAAATACGCCAAGTATAATATAAAGGTAACTACGAAAAAAATGAAAAGTTGAAGAATTGCGTAGGATACAAGATGAAACAAATAAAAATAAATAAATCCAAATGCGAAGGCTCTTTTGAGGGGGGACGAGGAGTACAAAATATCTTGGTGAAATATTCCTTGTACGAAAGACCGTCGTGGGAGTAAGAATAGGAAGAGCAGGTGAGGATAGTGTGGAGGGGGGAGGGAAACTGGAAGGACGAAAAATACATGGAAGAGGAACACCTAGTAGGATGAGAGAGGGTAGAAAGTCCATCATGATAAGGCATTTCAGTAGCTAACATGAAAGGGATGTTGGGGAAAAAGGCTTACAGTGATACGTGGAGCTGTGTGGCGCGGCTGGTTGCACGTAGGAGGACTGTTGGGACTTGGGGAAAGGATTTGAGAGAGAGAGAGAGAGAGAGAGAGAGAGAGAGAGTGAATTGATGAAAGGTAGAGAAAGCCTTTAGGTAAGTGTGTGTGTGTGTGTGTGTGTGTGTGTGTGTGTGTGTGTGTGTGTTTTGCTTACATACTGGAACTCAACATGTTTTTTTACCCATCCATCTCAAAGGATTTGAATTTCTCTATCGTGTGTGATATTGTCCTTGATGGTGATGATTATGGTGATGATGATGATGATAATGACGATGATGATGATATTAATCCTGATGGTGATGATGCTGATGATGGTTTCTGTTAATACTTTTATCGTATCTTTTTTTCCTGGATATCTTCTGTAATTTTCCCAATATGCTTAATATCACAGTCGTTTGGTTTAGTCTCTGTCTGTCTGTCTGTCTGTCTGTCTGTCTCTCTCTCTCTCTCTCTCTCTCTCTTTCATGCAAACGTACCCTGACTACTAAATCTAAATCCAGGCCATAACACGGTGCACTTTGCCACCCACATATCACCAAACCACACCGTTGCAGGAGCACAAAAATGGCCAAGGCATCCCCTCATAGGGTATCAGTCAGGACCAAGATCGGAATGGCAGCTACTAGACTCCCTAGTGGGTGCGTGTGTACAGGTGCCTTTAGAAGTGTTTGTCGGAGTAGGGATTTATTTGTTTATATATATATATATATATAAATATATATATATATATATATATATATATATATATATATATATATAAATACATCGAGACCGGCAGTGTTATATGTAATGCGAGATATTGTAATTATGGCTAGAATGCCTGACAAATTAATTCTTTGAAGCATCAATTAGGAGGTGAGGGTCTTTATTTTCTTAGACCCTGAAATGGGCGAAATAATAATGCCTAAGATAATCAAGGATCGAATCTTTAATGGGTCCTCCAGTAACCCATGGCAACTGTTGATGCGAAGTAAACTTATATCCTGAGATTTTGAGTGAAGAAAAGCTTATTATGAAAGATTATGATGAAAAATTAAAAAAAGGGAGGGGGTGGAATTACCAACGATTACTTACAGGGAAAAATGTAAAGAGTAAAAGAATTGGGAAGTAAAAGGCACAGTACGAAAAATTATGGAACGTGAAAAGTGAAAAAATGGTAAAATAGTGCAGTGCAAGGGATTAGGTGAAAGGGAAAATGCGTGCAATACGGGAAAAACGGCTGTAGGAAAAAAATGTGCGTAGTAAAAAAAAGTGCCTCCGGGAAAGGGACGAAAGACTGTTGGGTAAGAAATGCGTAGTGAAAGATGGAAGAATTGCATAGGGTGGTAGAGCCTTAAAAAAAAAAAAAAAAAAAGGTGAAATGTAAAGGAAAAAACGGAGGAAAGTTTAAGAATGGGGAAGGATAAAAAAAAAAAAAAAAAAAAAAAAAACTAACGTATGAGATCCTTTTGATGGGGGACGAGAGGAGTACAAAAGATCTTGTGGTGGAAAATTCCTTGTAGCGAGAGACCATTGTAGGTGTAAAAATTTGAAGAGCAGACGAGGATAGTGGGGGAAAAATAGGAAGGACGAAAAATATATACATGGAAGGGGAACATCTACATAGCAGTGAGATAGTGGGTAGAAAGTCCATCATGATAAGACATTTCAGTAGCTAAACATGGAAGGGATGCGGGGAAAATGCACACAGTGGGATATGGATCGGGACAAGATTTTTCAAGGGAGAGAGAGAGAGAGAGAGAGAGAGAAAATGAACAGATGAAAGGGAAACAGCCAGTAGAGTGTGTGTGTGTGTGTGTGTGTGTGT
The DNA here is from genome assembly GCF_032717465.1 of Coenobita brevimanus. Lineage (NCBI taxonomy): Eukaryota > Metazoa > Arthropoda > Malacostraca > Decapoda > Coenobitidae > Coenobita > Coenobita brevimanus. The sequence continues at coordinate 47,112,767 of NC_136954.1, read as the reverse complement.
GTGTGTGTGTGTGTGTGTGTGTGTGTGTGTGTTGCTTGCATACTTGAACTGAACATGTTTTTTTTACCCATCTATCTCTAAGGATTTGACTTTCTTCATCGTTTGATATTGTCCTTGATGATGATGATGGTGATGATGGTTTCTTTTATTACTTTTATCGTGCCTTTTTTTTTTTTTTTCTTGGATATCTTGAGTAATTTTCCACACTTGCTTAATTTCACAATCGTTTGGTTTCCTCTCTCTCTCTCTCTCTCTCTCTCTCTCTCTCTCTCACCTCGTTGATTTTTACGAATCTTCCTTCCTTTCTCCAGATTTCTCGTCCGTCATTATTCTTTTCTTTATTTTCTTTCCTCCGTTTTCCTCCCATTCCATAATTCCTGTATCCTCATCCGCTTCGTCTCTCTCTCTCTCTCTCTCTCTCTCTCTCTCTCTCTCTCTCTCTCTCCTTTTCCACATGTCACATTTTTTATTTTTTTTATTCTGATTTTACTTTTCCTCTTTCTTCGTTCCCTCATTTTCTCACCCCACTATCTCTTATCCTCTCTCCTCTATTTTCCCCCAGTTCTTCTCTCTATCTCTTTTTTTATAATTTTTTTGAAGTTCACATTTCCTCATGTTTCACACCCATTCAACTCGTCATATTCCTCGTGCATGCAAAATCGTTTTAATTTTTCTTCCAACCCTCTTTCCACTCTATTCCTCAACATCCCAATTCCGACTTTTCTCCTGCCTCATCCTTCTTTGTTTCCCGTCATCTTCGACTTCAAAGTTTCCTTATTTCTTCGCTCTTTGCTCTCCAAAAATCACTTTCTTATTGGTGTACAATTTCTTTTATTGTCGCCTCCCTCAGTAGTCTCCACATACTCACACATCCCCCCCCTCTCCCTCTCGCTGCCAATTTTATTCATTCTTTTCTCCCTGTTCTCTCACACATACCACTTCAGAACTCACAATTATTAATCACTGTCTCGTTTCCCTGCTTCCCTCCATTATCTCCCTTGTAATTTCCTTTTGTCTCCTTTTCTCTGCCTCATCTGTTATATCCCCTTGTAATTTCCTTTGTCTCTTCCCCTTGTAATTTCCTTTGTCTCTTTTCTCTCTCCCCTTGTAATTTCCTTTGTCTCTTTTCTCTGCTTCCTCTCAGTTCTCACCCCTTGTAATTTCCATTGTTTCTCTTCTTCCTCCTCTGTGTATCTCCCCTTGTAATTTCCTTTGTTTCTTTTATCTGCTTCCTGTTATCTCCCCTTGTGTATCTTCTCTGCCTCCTGTGTTGTCTCCCTTGTCATTTCCCTCTTTCCTTCCTTCCAGTCTCTCCTTCTGTATACCAACTTCATGCTTATCTCTTCCATCATTGGTTGTTTTTTCTTCTTACTTATTCTCCTCGCAAACACTAACTCTTCCCCGTTTTCTCTTTGTTCTCCAACGTCATGAATAATTTTTAATGACTTTTCCCATTTATGTCCTCCTCCTCCTCCTCCTCCTCCTCTGAAGCGCAGTAGGTCAGAGGAATTGCTAGCAAAGTATCATGAAATGATCAAACGATTCAAAACTAAGTCCACTAATGTGATAATATCTGGTATACCTCCCAAGGATCAAGGCAGAAAATAGTTTCTATGATAAGGCCTTCAGCACAAATAACCGGCTCAAATCTCTCTGCACGCAAGAGGGAGTCGACTTTGTCAATCTGTGGGGACCAGTTTTATGAGCAACATACTCTATTCCAGAAAGATGGTCTCCATTTGAACTCAGTAGGAGCGGCACGGCTAGGTAGACTTCTACAACGATAAAGTTGCCCTCTTCAGATCAAAAAACGCGGCACGTCCAGGAACAGTAACCTTTAACGTAAATACCCACAAAGTCAGATCACCAACTGTTCGAAACGGAATTAGAGTCTGCTATGCTAACGCACGTAGTCTACGTAACAAAGTTTGAGGGATTTAGAATCTCTAATTTACCTAGAAAATTATGACATCATTGGCATCACAGAGTCCTGGATTAACACATCTGACCGTGACTTTCTAGCGGAATACTCACTAACAGGGTACAATATTTTCAGCTGTGTAGCGACCACATCGAGCTGGTGGCGGTGTTTTTTTACTATATGTGAAAACTAGTCTCCATCCCCTTGTGCTATCCAAACCCAGTATTACCAACAACATAGATGCCAGTTATGTTCAGCTAAGTACATTAATTCACACAAAATAAATATATGTCTCATCTATCGTCCGCCAGCACAGTCAACTGAGACAGATGAAAAACTTTATGATCAAATTGCGGAAATTTGTTGTCAAGAGGATAGCGTAATTTTTGAGACTTAATCTACCGGTAACAAAGTGGGGTGAACCACTGACGGCACACTCAGGACAAGAGCTTTTATACGAATCTTCAGGAAAGCGCCCTTTCCCAACACGTAGAATACCCAACGAGAGGAAACAATATCCTAGACATTATCTTGACTACAAATGATAACCTAGTCAACAACGTTGAAATAGGACCTGAGTTTAAGTTCCAGTGATCATCGAACTATACAATTTAATATTACTACTGAAAAAGTAAAAGAAGAAACGGAGAGCAAAGAAAGGTCCCAGATTATCGTAGAGCTAATTTCAACAGGCTCAGAGCGCTACTTGCAACTGCAGATTGGAATCAAATATCTGAAACCGATGACATAAACCAAGCATGGGAAATATTCAATTACGAAAAATTTAATGAAGTGGTAAAGTCATGTGTGCCACTACGTAAACAGACGTCCAGCTGGAAATAGTAAACCAAAGTGGTGGTCCAGTGAAATAAAAAGTAACTTAATAGCCAAAAACAGGCATACCATAAATATAAAGCTACACAAAATAATGATGATAAATTACAATACGATAATCTACGCCGCACATCGAAAAGACTTATTAAACAAAGCAAAAGAGCACTGGAGATCCACATATGCTAATACACGTGCAAATCAAATCCTAAAGAATTTTACAGTTACATTAGAAAGAAAAGGTTATGACTACATCAATAGGTCCTCTAGAAACAAACAATGGCAGACACACTGAAAATGAGGTCGAAATGGCAAACATTCTTAACGATTACTTTGCGTCTGTTTTTACAGTAGAAAACACCACCAGAAACCTACTGTTACCCACAAAACCAAGCAAATAGCACAGAATCCTTAGTAACTATGCTTTCCGTAATAATGATATCCTCCTTTCAGCCATAAATAGTAACGGACATAAATCAAAACCCCTGGCCCCGATAAAATATCACCGAGAAATTCTCAAAGAAGCAAAACATGAGTTACTGCTGCCACTCTCTGTCTTATTCAATAAATCATTAAGTACTGGGAAAGTTCCACGCGAATGGAAACTAGCAAATGTAACACCAATTTTCAAAAAAGGAAATGAGTCGCACCCAGGAAATTACAGACCAATCAGCTTAACATCAGTAGTGTGCAAGTTAATGGAAAAAATCATAAGAGATAAAATAGTTAATTATCTAGAAGAAAATAATATAATTAAAGACTCGCAACATGGATTCAGACATCGTCGTTCATGCTTAACTAACCTACTGGACTTCTTCCATGATGTTTACAAATCATACGATGACTCAAGAGCAGTAGATATAATTTACCTCGACATTCAGAAAGCATTTGACACTGTCCCTCACAAGCGTCTCATGAGAAAAATAGAAGCACATGAAATAAAAGGAAAGACGCTAAAATGGTTACAAGACTGGCTGTCAGACCGAAAACAGCGAGTTGTGATAACCGGAAAGGAATCCAAATGGCGTAATGTGATCAGCGGCGTTCCCCAAGGCTCAGTACTTGGACCGATACTTTTTATTATCTATATAAATGACATTGATGAGGGTCTAAATTGTAAAGTATCCAAATTTGCAGATGATACTAAAATAACCAGTAAAGTCACTTCAAAATTACAGTGGCAGCAGTTACAAAATGACCTTAATACTTTAGCAAGCTGGGCAGAAAAATGGCAAATGAAATTCAACACAGACAAATGTAAAGTGACTTCATATTGGAAGTAACAAATGTCCATGCAGGAATTACAAAAATGAACAATATTCAGTTATCAAGTACAGACAATGAAAAGGATCTTGGTGTGATAATATCAAAAAGACCTAAAACCAAGCAAGCAGTGTACCGATGCGGTAAAAATTGCAAACAAGCTAGTGGGTTTTATTGGAAGCAACTTTCGAGTTTAAATCGGAAAAAAGTCATACTTGCCTTGTACAACTCGCTGGGGTGCGCCCCCATCTTGAGTATTGTGTGCAATTCTGGTCTCCGTACCGCTACAGAAAGGACATTGAAAAAATTAGGAGAAAATTCAGCGAAGAATCACAAAAATGGTACCTACTGACTTAGAAACAAACCATATGAGGAACGCCTTGAAGAACTTAAATTATTTAGCCTAACGAAGCGGCAGGTTAAGAGGGGACCTTATTGAAAAGTTTTCAAAATCATGAAGGGATATGACAACTTAGACATGAATAAATATTTTGATATAGACCGGTCGAGTCAAATCCAGAAGTAATGGCTGCAAAATCATGGGAAAACGATTCCAATCCCACGAAGCAAAATACTTCTTCTTTAACAGAGTTGTAAATATCTGGAACAGATTACCCTCAGATACCGTGAACAGTATCTCAATTGAGACATTCAAAAACAAATTAGACAAGTATTTGCACGAAAATCCTCAGCTGACTCTTTTCTGTCCGAATAACTTGCTTTTATAGCTACGGTACATGTAAGTTCATGCCCTTTCCTTAGTCTACAAGACACCCCGTAAACAATGTACCCGTACATAGTGTTGCGGCTCGATATTATACATTTTCAATTTATTCGGTGCAAAGAAAGCAATATAAGCACAGATTAGGATCTGCACAGATAACCCTGAGTTAACGGTCACTACTCTTACTTTCGACCTGTGATGGGCTGTGGATCACTGAGGGTCCCTGTTAGTCAAGTGACCACCATCGGGATTTTTTTTAATGTACAGTCCCGAGCTAATGGAAGGGAAACACCTCACCATCGCCCAGAGAAGCACATCCACGGTTGTTTCTACCCGGCGTAGTTATTGGGGAGAGGGTGAGAGTATGGGAGAGGGGGAGATTTTGTGGGGGTCTGATGGAGGGAGAAGCGGGAGGGGGAATAGAGCTGCCAGACAGGGCTGCCTGTTAGTGGATAGTTAGGTCAACATTACTATTTCACCATTGATATATCTGCCTTAACTTTGGCCACAAAATGGGAATAATTATAAATCATTGTCCACTTATTGTATTCAAAATTTTGGCAGCGAAATCACTCGATATAATACAATACTGTGATGATATTGCTGGTCGAAGGGACAGCCTCGCTCTTTACAGGATGTTTTTTGTCTACATCTACGGGCTCCGTCTAACCGTCCTCCTTAGTTTCCCCATCCCCTCTCTCTCCCCCTTCTCTCACTTCCCATGTGCACGTCCTGTTCTGCCTCTTTCCACTCCCTCACTCTCTTTCACATCTCTCCCATTCCCCCTCTATGAGCGGTATTATTTATTCTGGCCCCCTTCCAAACTTTGCTCATATCTGACGATAACTAGACGATGTAGCCGAAACTGTCGTGTCACATAAAGTTATGATTTTCAATTTTTTTTTTTCATTTTTATTATTTTTTATTATCTATTTTGGGTATTTGATTTTTATTTTTTATTTGTTACTTATTACGTCCGCCAAGGACGTTATAAAATCGTCGCGGTTTATTTTTCTGTCTGTTAGCAGGATTATGTCAAAACTACTGGATGGATCTTCAAATTTCTACCAGGGATAGACCTGGGGCCAAGGAAGACCATTAAATTTTGGAGGTCATAGGTCAAACGTCTAGGTTTCAAAAAGATTATCAACCCCCCCCCCCCCAAATTTTGGAGTCAAAGCTACTGGATGGATCTTCACCAAATTTCTACCAGGGATAGATCGTGGGCCATGGAAGACCCCATTAATTTTTGGAGGTCATTCAAAGGTCCAGGTCTCAAAAAAAAAATTTTGTAATCGGCAATGTCTTTTGTTCTTGTCCATATCAGGCCTTTGGCGGACGTCAGAAATCTGGATTGCTCCTGTTTATTTTTTGTTCTTATTTTGTTTCATTTTTTTAGGTATTTTCATATTTGTCATTTCTATTATTTTCATTTAATTTATTAGTTATTAGTATTATTATTGTTCTTTCATGGTCATCTTTCATAACTTAATTTCACTTTCTCAAATCCTTGTCTTTTGGGTTGTGTGTTCATATTAAATATAATTATATCATAGCATACCACAACATTTCGTGTTTTAGCACCTCCAGCTCTTTAAGTTTATTTATGATAAAAAAACGATAAATAAAGAATACGGAAAAGATCATAAGTTTAAGAAGTGTAAGCTGAAAAAAATTTGCCGATTTTTAGTATACTCGTAATCCAATGTATGAATAAACTTGGGGATTTCAAACACTCCAGAAGTAAAAGCACTATATTATGGCACAACATTACAATAACAATTATCGGTAGGGGAAGCGAAGAGGCACCCAAACTGAGGCTGACAGAACAGGCTGGTCGGAATAGCTGGATGGTAGTGGAATGATGCGTCTCTGTCCTTTCACCGGTCTTGATATATATACTGCAAGTGCTGTTTGAAGTAAACATGACCTATTATTATTACCATAGCTTAAAAAAGGAAGTCAGTCACATTAACCAGTGAAATGAATTACAGAATACAGTAAGCCCTATTAGCAGCAGGACATTTATTATAACAATACAGACTCTCAAGCTGGGAATTCAGGCACATACGCCACTACTATTCTCTATGCCTCATGGAGCCTATTATCTTTTTTAATTTCACCTGTCAACATAATCACAACCTTAGTATCCGGTCCATCCTCCATCCCTTTCAATAACCGCTTGAAGCCTCCTAGGTACATGTTAGCAGTGTGATTCCTCACAAGGGCGGGCCGAGCTCGAAACATCTCCCACACCTCACGTGTATGGTTCACGAGTTGCTCCCTTGTGCGCTCCATGCCAGGCTCCCAGCTGTTCACCATTGTCCCCCAGATGTTCTCGATGGGGTTGCAGTCAGCTCCCTTTACTGGCCCACGGTAGCAACTGAAACTGTGGATGTTGGTCAAACAAATCCTGCAACAACCCTTCGCTTGGTGAACGGGGCAGCGGTCGTGCACAAAGTATACTGTGCCTGGAGGGAAAGGGTGATTCCTGTTATTAAAAGAGGGCAGGGAAAAGTCATTCAGGATGTTCACATATTTCTGGGCATTAAATCGCCCTCTATTTCCTGAATATCACCCATTCCGTGGAGGCTGACATCCAACCCCAGACATTCACTGTCTGGTGCTCCACTTCTTGCCACCTCGTAAACATTCTGGCGGTCATAACTGAAAGAGATAGAAAGAATGAGTTGAAATGAGCATTCGTTTGACATAATGGTAAAACAAAATATTCGAGGAAAAATTATTGGACAACGTTTCACAATTGCTTTGACCTGAAGAAGCAAAACAATAGCGAAAAACATCAATAAAAGGGCTCATCCTCGAATGTGGTGTTCTTTTATCAGGAAGGTATATAATTGAAAGTAGCACTCGTATAGAATAAATCATTAATAATATCTTTGTGAAATGAAGATAACCGTAATAAATGTCAGTATTTTGTATGTCCTAATGGTTTATACTCACCGGGTAATATTGCGTGTCCAACAATGAAGCTGTCCATGGGAAGTAGATGAGAAAGTCCTTTTTTCGTCCGTCCACATAATGCGACTATAAAACTCCTCCCCTCTGTTCACATATTCCCTAGCAAATTGGAGCCTTCCCTCTCTGTGCTGCTGGGTGAGACGCTCCTTGGCCGCTGGAACACTCGATGATGCAACTCCAGCCCTCGTGTAGCCTCCTCCTCACTGTCCATTCACACTTGCATCCAAATGCAACGCATCCCGAATTGGGCCACTCGCATTAGTATGTGGTCTGTCCTCTGCAGCAGCAAACAATTTCTTGGTCTTGTGCTGTTGTTGTGCAGCGTTGTGGTCTACCTCCAGGCAAATTTCTAGTAGATCGCCACTCTCCTCCCACCTGTGATAATATGTATGGAATCAACACCTATCAATTATAATATAATATTAACAGATAAAACAATGAAACTGGGCAATAATATAATGCAGTATAATTCTGGCCTGATTTTACCGTTACATTCTACAATGCTAACGCCCTGTTTCTCTGGGATTAAGAGTTTGAATCTGTTGAATCATTTGTCTGAAGCATAGGAAGAGTGGGACGGATGAGACCAGGGAAGATGGTGGTAAGACACACGGGAGAGAGGGGAGGGAAGAGACTTGGGAGAGAGGACGGGAGGAGTCGGGGAGAGAGAGGATAGCCATATCTGGATATGTGCAAATATAGGTTAGGGGAAGAGAGAAAACAGACAACATAACGCATTATTAGTATAACATGAAATTGTAGAATACTTCTGGGATATTTTTTTGGAAGTAATTGTAATCGAAATATTAACATCTTCAGCACGTCAGTCAAGTGGATATTCATATGCACTTTAATGTGTGCAATTCATACGTGGAGTTAGAGGGGCCTAGATAGGGGGCATAGAGAGATAAGGGATGGTGAGCGGGTGGTGGGGCAGAGTGATGGTATTGGGGGAGGGAGGAAGGGGAGGGAGTGGTAGCAAGAGGGGAGGGAGAATGAAATGCAAAGTCTGTATTCATATTCTAATTTGTAGACGACATTAGTATGTAACAATAACCTCAAACATCATCTATATTAACATGCTAGAACTTTCGTGACAGTTTCCTTTATTCTTACCTGTGAATCCACCTCAGTACAGTCCTAGGAGTAATTCCCAGAGTCCTGGCAATGTTCCGAACTGGGACATGCCACTGTCACGAAGTCCGATGATACGACCTCGCTCAGCAACTCTGTGTAACCTCCGCTCCATGGTGATTCCGACTTCTGATCAGCCTCACCAGGCGCCTGTCCTGACATCACTTCTGTTTGTGCTTCATTAACCTTTAAACCAATGTTTGAAGCGTATCGCACCATGTAGTTGCCACCATTCGGTTCGCTTTGGATAATGTATGGTAAACGGCTTAGCACCAACCTTCCCTTCTGTTCATGGTTGCCTGATTACGGTCTATTGTTATCAAGTTGTATAACAAGGAACGTGAGGACTGCTAACTTGGTTTATCTTGTCTCGTTGATTTGGCTCTTATCTTAACTGACCCTAGTAGTAGTTTGTTACAGTTAAGCACCATATTAAATAAACGTATTTAGACAGTGAGATAATTGTGTAAATGCTATCGCTGAAATAAATGGGGAGTGAAATAATATTCATCATTTTACATCTGTTGTCATCCTCTTTATTTACTGAGTTAACGTCATTGTAGACGTGTGTGTGTGTGTGTGTGTGTGTGTGTGTGTGTGTGTATGTGTGTGTGTGTGTGTGTGTGTGTGTGATACAATATGATGCATCAGACGTTCAAGCAATTACTCAATCACTATCTTTAATCGTAAACTACAGAGTGATTTTTTAAACTTAGATAACATCTTTTTTCTTAATAATGGCACACCTCATAAGCGTCATGTTTCACCTCACAAATTATATTTTTATTATTATTTATATTGTTTTAGTAATATTATATAACAAACTCACGATCTTCTATCGAAGACTTTGCAGACAGTTCTAAAATGCTATTCAATTTGTGAAATATGTTTCTGTAACGATAAATTACTAATTATATTTCAATAATCTTGATATTTATTACCGCACAGTATTATATCTGTTACTTGACAATCTATTTTATAATCCAACTGTATTCAATAAGTGGACAATGATTTATAAATATTCCAATTTTGGCCAAAGTTAAGGCAGATATATCATGAAATAGTAATGTTGACCTAACTATCCACTAACAGGCAGCCCTGTCTGGCAGCTCTATTCCCTCCTCCCGCTTCTCCCTCCATCAGACCCCCACAAAATCTCCCCCTCTGCCATACTCCTCACCCTCTCCCCAATAACTCGCCGGATAGAAACAACCGTGGATGTGCTTCTCTGGGCGATGGTGGTGTTTCCTTCCATTAGCTCGGGACTGCTACCAGGGGTCACTGCTTCAGGATGAAACTTGTGTACTGTCCCACATGGGAGAGGGTTCCTTGTCTCAGTGGAGTGAACGGAGCTATTGCCTGATTGATCTGCTGCCTACCTAAAAAGCGCCAGGGAAGCTGCTTGCCGCACCACCCTTAAACATCCACTCTGTGCATTGCACATCCACACTGTGCACTGTGCAGTCCCCTTTATCTAAGACACCCGTCCTATATACTTTTCAGTCTCCCCCAGCGCAAAGAAAGCAATATAAGCACGAGATTAGGAGCTGCACAGATAACCCTGAGTTAACGGTCACTACTCTGTCTCGACCTGGTGATGGGCTGTGGATCACTTCCCTGTTAGTCAAGTGACCACCATTGGGATTTTTAATGTACCAGGGGTCACTGCTTCAGGATGAAACTTGTGTACTGTCCCACATGGGAGAGTTCCTTGTCTCAGTGGAGTGAACGGAGCTATTGCCTGATTGACTGCTGCCTACCTAAAAAGCGCCAGGGAAGGTTGCCGCACCACCCCTAAACATCCACTCTGTGCATTGCACATCCACACTGTGCACTGTGCAGTCCCCTTTTATCTAAGACACCTGTCCTATATACTTTTCAGTCTCCCCAGCGCAAAGAAAGCAATATAAGCACAGATTAGGAGCTGCACAGATAACCCTGAGTTAACGGTCACTACTCTTACTTTCGACCTGTGATGGGCTGTGGATCACTGAGGGTCCCTTGTTAGTCAAGTGACCACCATCGGGATTTTTTTTTAATGTACCAGGGCTCACGGCATCAGGATGAAACCTGGGGACTTGTCCCACATGGGGAGAGTTCCTTGTCTCAGTGGAGCAAACGGAGCTAGGGCCTGATTGAATTCTGCCTACCTTAAATGCGCCAGTCAAGGCTGCTGCTACAACCATTAACATACAATCTGTGCTGTGTGTAGCTTGCACGTTATGTCCACAGACTTCACATTAACTCAATGTAACTGGTTTATAATGTCATGCCGTAACTAATATTTTATTAGTTTACTTTCTCTTTCAGGTTACTCTATCGGGTAGCTTATAGATAAAGTATTATAGAATGTGACTTTTCCTTTCCAGTGTTTCCTATAAAATTTCCATGTCAGTTTTTCCATGCTGCATGGTGGTTTTTCTCACTTTTTCCTGGAGGGTTTGGTGGTGGGGGGAGCCTTCTTTGCTTTCCTATCCTTATCCTTCAACATGTAGAGTTAGATCTTGTAGTCATAGTTTTCTCTAACAAGCAGCCTCGAAAGGACCATAAGGTCTGTTGCTGTTTGCTTTCCTGTGTAATCCTGTGTAATCCTCCTCCTCCTAACTCTTTCATCCTCCCCAGTCTTGCGATTTCCTCCCACTTGTCTTCAAAAATTCCTCACTCTTTACTCTCCCAACTTCCTTTTTTGCCACTTCCTTCGGAGTCGATGCTCATACTTTACCATTTTCCAACTCTCTACCGCCACTTGTCTCGTATCTTCCTCACGCCTTTTCTTTTTTCTTTTCTTCTCTCCTCCTCGTCTCTCAGAACGGGAGGAGAAGGAAGAAGTCCATGTCCTACATCCAAGTAATTTTTCCTGCAGTTTTCGAGTCTTTCAAAATTTGCCACATTTTTCTCCCCCATTTCCTTCCCCTTTTCCTTCAATTTCTCCTCCGGTCTCACAATATCCCTGCTTCCACTTCCTCCTCTCCTCCCCTGTCTCCTGCCTAACCTCCAAGGACTGGAAGACAGACGGGAATTAAATGAAAAGAGGGTCATTCCACGCACGCAACCAATTTTCTCTGCAATTTTCTAGTCATCTAGAATCTCTCTCACTTTCCTCTTCCCATTCCCCTCCTCCCACTTCTCTGCTATATGCACCACGCCTGTTTCTTCTATCCCACCTCCCGTGTCTCCCACTTAACCTCTTGAGACAGGGGCAGAGACGATACCAAAAGGGATAGATTGCACGCGCGCAAGTGCGCGCGCGCACACACACACACACACACACACACACACACACACACACACACACACACACACACACACACACACACACACACACACACACACACACACACACACACACACACACACACACACACACACACACACACACACACACACACACACACACACACACTTTTCTAACTTCTCGTGTCGTCCATAATCCTTCTTGGCTTCGTCCTTCGTTTCCCAGTCATTTTCTCTCTGTTTCCTAATATCCCTCATCAATTTATTCCCCCATACTCCTGTGTCTCCTACTTCAGCCTCTCGGGGCGGTAGGAGGGGATCAGGAAGTCATCTCACACTAGCACCAACTTTCTGTGTCGTCTTCGTGTCCGCCACTCCCTAAGCACGCTTCATTAGCGACATCAGCAAGGCCGGACTTCCAGCCTCTTCCTTCTCTCCCTTCGCCTTCTCTCCTTCTCTGTCTCTCTCTCTTTCCCTCTTTCCATCTTCTCTCCCTCCCTCCCATCGTCCCTCTGCCCACTACCCTCCTTCCTTCCCTCCGTACATCCCTCAGCCCCTTCTCCTCTTCGGCTCTCCCTCACTTCCAATCTTTTCTCCCACTCCTCTCCCCCCCTACCCACCCACCCCTCCATCCATCTTCTCTTCCTCGTTCTTCTCTCCTATCATCTATTCTTCTCATCCTCTCTCCCTCCTCCCGACATTTCTCTTCTCTTTCTACTTCCCCCTCTCCCTCCACCTTTCCTCCTCCATTGAAGTTTTCCAATAGACTGTGATGCCTTCTTGTTAGTCCAGCAGAGGAAGTAAACACAGGAGGTTTGGGGAGGCTCTTGCTTACCCTACTTTTGCTGTTTTGTACTGTAGTCTTGAAGGGTCTCTCTCTCTCTCTCTCTCTCTCTCTCTCTCTCTCTCTCTCTCTCTCTCTCTCGTGTCCTTTGATGCTTCTTTCTCAGGATTTCCAGGTCAGAGCCAAGACGCTTAATGCCAAGTTCTTCAGTGCCATCCCTTTTCCCCATTTTCTTATTTGTGGGATTATTAAGCTCTTATTTAGGGGTTATTCAGGTGTTAGGGCTCTTATTCAGGGGTTATTCAGGTGTTAGGGCTCTTATTCAGGGTTGTCTAGGTGTTAGGGCCCTTAATAGGGCTTATTCGGGTGTTAGGGCTCTTATTCAGGGTTATTCAGGTGTTAGGGCTCTTATTCAGGGTTATTCAGGTACTGGGGCTCTTATTCAGGGCTTATTCAGGTTTTAGGGCTTTCTATTCATGTAAGTTAGGGGCTCTTATTCAGGGCTTATCTGGGTGTTAGGGCTCTTATTCATGGCTTATTCAGGTACTTGGGCAATTATTCAGGGTTTATTCGGGTGTTAGGGCTCTTATTCAGGGTTGTTCAGGTGTTAGGTCTCTTATTCGGGTATTGGGTCTCTTATTAAGGCTTATTCAGGTGTTAGGGCTCTTATTCAGGAGTAATTCAGGTGTTAGGGCTCTTTTTCAGGGCATATTCAGGTGTTAGAGCTTTGGCTGAAGGTTTAAGGGTCAGCCAAGAGACTTACTTGCTATTTAGTAGAATAGATATTAAATCAGGATCACATGGCAGGGTCAGTTTAAGCAGTTCTCATCCGATCTAGACCAAAACTTAGGGAAATCTCCAGGGTAAGGCAAGGAGAAATGGGCTGTATTTTGAGGGTAGTCAGTCAGATGTCAAGGTCACAAGGAAAGTCAAATGTTGGTGGTCAGAGGGCAAGGTCAGCTCAAGTAGTGGAACCAACCTTGCTGGAAGCGCTACGGGTCAGGCAAGATGGAAGTGGTTTGGTTTTGAGAACAGTCAGTTAAAGGTCAGGGTCACAGGGCAGAGTCAAATGTCTGACCCATATACCAGTTGTTGGTGCTGGGTTGGTGGTGGTGTTGCAGTGTTCCTTGTTTTATATTTTGAAACGGGCTTCTTATCAAATAGTTATAATTGAACGTCTTTCTTTTTCTAATCATACTTTAACACACACACACACACACACACACACACACACACACACACACACACACACACACACACACACACACACACACACACACAAATATTTTTCTGAAGAAATACAGACCTACAAAACACAAAACTCCGCCTCCACCACACTACCTACCACACCGTGACAACCACCATACCATCTCCACCACAAAACTCCCAACCGAGGAATCACAAACCCACTGCCAACAAAACATACCACAGAGAATCATAGTCATATCCACCACCTCCCATCACCGTTAACCTACATCACCAGACAAGCACAAATTTCTCCACTGAAATACCTTGTAAAATAAACACAACCACGAAAAACAGACTCACCTCCACAGTACTCGTACTACCTAACACACCACTACCACCACCACAGGGACCTTTACCAACCACAGCACCATCACCAACTCCACTGGCACCTTTACCTACCACACCACCATCACAGAAATACCTCACTTACGAACCAGCCACGAATAACGACTCGCCCAACGATACTACCTAAGACACCACCACCACAACCACCACAGTCACTTTTACCTTATCGCACCACCACCACCACTACCACCACCACCACAGACATATTACCTTGCCACACCTCCACCACCACCACCACCAGGCACCTTTACCTTACCACACTACCACCACCACAAAAATCTCACTGACGAAACAAACATAGAGAAACGACTTCTCTCCTCACACCATCACCTTCACCACATCACAACCACCGCCACCACATCATCTCTTCTCTTTTGACGCGTTAAGCTGGGTCGGTAAAAGCCAGCACGCTCCTGTAAAAGTCTGTAGTGGCTGGGGTGCGTGTGAGTGGAATAGTCAGTGGATTGCAATCAGGGGGGCCTGTCCCTATGAATAACAGATGATTGCATGTGTGGGGGTCCGTGCAAGAATGCCAACTACCTACGGACACGTTCTTTTCTCCCGTGTATTCAGTCCTTACCTTTATATTTTCTTTGACTTGTCTCCATGTGCTTGTGCTTTTGCCGTGATTTGTTTTGACCTCCTTGCACACTTAATTCATCCCTTACCTCTTGGCTTCACTTTTCTTCCTCATCTGCTGGTTTCTTAATGTTGTCACCAGTCTCTTCTATATTTTGACGTGTATTTTATTACTTTATTCTTGCTGTTTGCCTCTGCCTTTTTCTTTATCGGGGCGCTTCGACCCTTTGAATAAATGATGATTGCAAGTGTAAAAGTCCATGCCAAATACTAGGCGCCTGCAGACCTTCTCCCCACTCCCACTAGGTTTATCTTCTCCTTTTCTTTCCTCTTTTCATTTCTGTAGCTTTCCTTAGTGCAATGGCTCCCTTCATTTTAACTTTACATGCTTTACTTTGTTCCCTTTACCGTTACCTTTCTTTTAGCTGTAATGTGTATTTTTTAACAATTTTGCATTCCGGCTTTAGTCCCGGTCTCCATTATTATTTGTTTTTTACCTTATTTCCCTGCTTTTCATTGTTTCCTTTTTGGCTCCACTTCCGCGTTATTGTCTATTTTTCTGCATTCCAATCTTTGCTTCCCTTCATTGCTCTGATATGTTCATATTTTTGTCCTTGCTACATGCCATCTTTTCCTTGTTTGTTGTTCCCCCATCCGTACGAATTACTAATGATTGCAGGTGTAAAGGCCGTTGGGAGAACACCATTGATTGCAAGTATAAAGGCCATTGCAAGAACACCAATAATTGCAGGTGTAAAGGCCATTGCAAGAACAGTAATAATTGCAGGTGTAAAGGCCATTGCAAGAACACTAATAATTGCAGGTGTAAAGGCCACTGCAAGAACACCAATAATTGCAGGTGTAAAGGCCACTGCAAGAACACCAATAATTGCAGGTGTAAAGGCCATTGCAAGAACACCAGTAATTGCAAGCGTAAAGACCATTGCAAGAACAGTAATAATTGCAGGTGTAAAGGCCATTGCAAGAACACCATTAATTGTAAGTGTAAAGGCCATTGCAAAAACACCAATAATTGTAAGTGTAAAGGCCATTGCAAAAACACCAGTAACTCCAGGTGTAAAGGCCATTGCAAAAACACCAGTAACTCCAGGTGTAAAGGCCATTGCAAAAACACCAGTAACTGCAGGTGTAAAGGCCATTGCAAAAACACTAATAATTGCAAGTGTAAAGGCCATTACAAGAACACCAATAATTGCAGGTGTAAAGGCCATTGCAAGAACACCAATAATTGCAAATGTAAAGGCCATTGCAAGAACACCAATAATTGCAGGTGTAAAGGCCTTTGTAAGAACACCAATAATTGCAGGTGTAAAGGCCATTGCAAGAACACCAATAATTGCAAATGTAAAGGCCATTGCAAGAACACCAATAATTGCAGGTGTAAAGGCCTTTGTAAGAACACCAATAATTGCAGGTGTAAAGGCCATTGCAAGAACACCAAGCACCTGTGGGCCTCCTTCTTCTCCCTCCCATGTGGCTCACCCTCACCCTCTGTCTGTGTTCTCTCTCTTTATAAGTGTTTTTGTTTTTGTAGTTGCCCAGTACCATGATATTTTTTATTCGTTCCACATGCACTCTACCTTTTTCTGACCTGTTTTCTCCCATTCAGTTTTTTCCCCCAGATTGTCTTTCATTTTATATTCTCATTACTCACTGTTGTCTCTTTGTAGCTGTCACCAGTGATTACAAGTGTAAAGATTATCGACCATTTATTTTCAGCTCATTTTGTTTTTATTTTAATATATCTTTGTCAGTCTATCTGTCTGTCTGTCTGTATGACTATATCTTTCTGTCTGAGCTTGTCTGTCTATCAGTCTATCTATCTGTCTGAATCTCTCTCTCTCTCTCTCTCTCTCTCTCTCTCTCTCTCTCTCTCTCTCTCTCTCTCTCTCTCTATATATATATATATATATATATATATATATTTATATATTTATGTAGTTATATATAGTGTGTATGTAGTTGTGTGTGTGTGTGTGTGTGTGTGTGTGTGTGTGTGTGTGTGTGTGTGTGTGTGTGTGTGTGTGTGTGTGTGTGTGTGTGTGTGTGTGTGTGTGTAATTTAGTTGTGTTTGTATCCCGATGTCCCATTTTCATTCTTGCTGTTCATCTTTGCTCTGTCTGTCTGTCTGTCTGTCTGTCTGTCT
This sequence comes from Coenobita brevimanus, assembly GCF_032717465.1. Taxonomy (NCBI): domain Eukaryota; kingdom Metazoa; phylum Arthropoda; class Malacostraca; order Decapoda; family Coenobitidae; genus Coenobita; species Coenobita brevimanus. Next base: position 47,095,555 of record NC_136954.1, on the reverse strand, counting down.
GTCTCTGTCTCTCTGTCTGTCTGTCTGTCTGTCTCTCTCTCTCTCTCTCTCTCTCTCTCTCTCTCTCTCTCTCTCCAATTTTTTCCTCGTAAGGTAATGGTAAATCGTCACAGAGGTCATCAAATTAACGCATGTGGTGGATATTATCCTTGTAGGCGTCAGTGGGGGGGGGTAGTGAAAGACAGGGGAAAGGAGGGGTTAGGAGCTGACCCTCCAGTACAAGCAGATCTTTCCTGGCCTGTTTAAAACAGTCTGTACGGAGCAATAATGAAGGGTAAATGACATGACTCTCAGGTGGTTTTGAGGTGAATAGAATCATCTCACGTTAGCTGGAGCAAAAGTGCTAAAGTTGCTCCGAACGTGAAAGTTAATAATGACGGTCTTGACACTCCGAGGCTCCTTTGACTCACCCGTCATGAGAATGCAAGAACTCAGTATAAAAAGCGTCAGTATATTCGTTTGCTATCATTTATCTTGTTGGAATTCTTCAAGTTTCTAATGCAGGCTTGTGACCGTAAGAAATGTAGCTTTGTAGGTGACATAGACATATACTCCCTGACTTTGGACGTGTTATATTCTCTGCACGTTGTGTCCAGACTAACTAAAGAACATCCTCTCACTTACTTCTTCACTGCAAGAGGCCTCCCCAAGCTTAATGTATGTAACAAGAATATACATATGAAATACGTCACCAGAATCAAAAGGTCGGTATTATCTTTTTTACAGTTTGTGTGGTGTTCGTGTGAGGGCTTGTGTGTATAGTGTCGTTGGCAGTTGAAGGAATGTGTTGGTATTGGGGATTTCTGGTGTTGATGTGAGAGTTCGTGTGTGTGGTTGTGTGGTTGACGGATGTGTTGGTAGTTGAGATTTCTGGTGTTGGTGGAAGAGTTCGTGTGTATGGTCGCATGGTTGGCAGTTTGACGGATGTGTTGTTGACTCACTCTTGCTTACTTCAGATTTGCGAGTTACGAATACCCTGTTTGAAAATCTAAGCTGAATAAAATCATCTGAAGGAAGCAAAAATAATCTTATAAAAGCAATCACCTTACCGGATTACTTAACATTATCCTGTTGGCTTTTTTATTTTTTTTTTTTTTTTTTTTTTTTTGAGCGTGTGAGTGGGTAGGACGGGGAAGGGTAAAGTGGCTGTTGGTATGTATTTTGTATTGGTTCCCTACCTCCCTGCTGCCTCGCTGATGGTAATGCGTTTAGCTTTGCATCACTGCCTTTTTCTTCATCTATAAAGGGTTTCAGTCAGTTCTCTTGATTTTTGGCAGGAGACGTTTGGCAAATTTTTGATGTGCGCGTGATTATTTTTTAACCTGAGTTTGTCTGTGTAGGGGTTAATGAAGGCTATATCTAACCCCTCCAGTTCGAAAAATCTCTGAAAGCTGAATGAAAACGTCTGGTGATATCAAGAATATCTGAAAGTGACACATCATTAACGCGTCAGGCACTGGTAAGGAAGAGGTGCGGGGGAGCCTGTATATAGCCCAGGAGAAGACGTGCCCGAGTCTTCGGTATCTGTTCTATGAGTTTTAGGATGTGGAGAGAGAAGTTTGGGTGATGGTAATGCGTTTAGTTTTGCGTCGTTACCATCTCCTTCATTTCTCTTTATCTCCAGCTCTCAGTTATTCTTTAGGCAATGTTACCTTCTCTTTCCTCTCTCTCCAACTTTTTTTGTTTTTATATAGAAATTTTTGGATAAGGCTCAGTATTTGAATGGCGTGATTAATACGAGTATATTGATACATCTCCCTCAGTTGGGTGACGCTTTTTCTAGTTTACTCTTGCTACCTCCAGAGATTCTACTTAGCTCAGAGATTCACTTGGACTCAAAGTTGCATACACACGGCCTGCTGATTATTTTCGCTACCTGGGCAATCTCCTTTTCTTCCGTATATTCTCTTCTCTTTCACGCTATTCTGTTATTTTTCTTTTGTTTCTTCCTCCCTCATCCTCTTTGATTTCGTCTCATTTCTTCCATGTTTCCACCTATCTTTCTTTCCCTTCCAACCCCATCTCGTCTCTCCTCCTCTTTAATGCTGTGTGTTTCCCTGTTACCTCCTATTTCCCCCTTCTCCTTTCCCTAGTCTTTCTCCTCTCTCTCCCGTCCTGTACCAATGCTCTCGTCTTCTCTGTTACCTCCCATATCCACTTCTCTCCGTACTTCCTTTCCTTTCCCCTCCTTCCCAATGCTATCTTTTATCTTTTTTTACTCTCTATCTCTTCTCTTTCTCTCCCAACTCCCTCCTCCTCCCGAATGCTCTCTTCCTCCCTATTACTCTCCTTTACTTCTCCTCTCCCTGTTCCTTCACCTTCCTCTCTATTCCCAATGCCATCCTTCTGTTTCCTCCTCCTCCTCCTCCCCCTCCTCCCGTCTTCCTATATTTTAAGGGGTACTGGACTCTTACCTCCCATCAGATCGTGTCCCACAGTGGGTGCAGTCAATCACGTTCATTGACCGGCATACTTATGGTGATCCCAAGTATCTGTTTGGCAGAAGAATGACAGAAAAACAAAAAAAAAAAAAAAAAAGAGGGAGGGGGGAAAGGGAGAAAGGGAAGTGTAAGGGATTATGGAATACGTATCGGTACATAATACATATTTGCATACATACATACATAAATCATAGATAGATTGGTAGTAGGTAGGTAGGTAGATAGTGTGTGTGTGTGTGTGTGTGTGTGTGTGTGTGTGTGTGTGTGATAAAAACAGGAGAGATGAAAATAAGAAGGAAAAAAAATAATAATGAAATACAGGAGTGGGTGAAAATGCGAGAGTTTGAGCTGGATAAAAATAAAGAGGGGAAAGTGAGAATTTCTTTTTTACATTTGTTTTTGTTGGAATAACACGCACGGTAAGAGAAAGACACCTGAAAAAAATATGGGAATACCTGAACACGTAGATTACGATTTACGTAAGAGGGGAGAAGGGGCAGAAGGCAGAGACACTTAGGTGGATATTGAGCCGAAGTGCCCTCTGGTGATCAGTAGAAAGTGTTTAAACTATGAGAGATGGAGAAAGAGAGAGTGCCTAAACAGGCCGATAGATCAATTAATAAATAAGTAATTAGATGAATAAATAGACACATAGATATGGATAAACATGCACACAGATAAATGTAGAGACAGGATAGATATCAAGTAGGGAGTAAGTTTCACGAAGTCCGTTGTGCTTATTGTAATTCATGGAATGGGTATATATATATATATATATATATATATATATATATATATATATATATATATATATATATATATATCCATATACAGTAAATATATATATATATATATATATATATATATATATATATATATATATATATTTATATATATAAATTTATATAATATCTACATACAGAGTATATAAAATATTTAACATACACTATATATATATATATATATATATATATATATATATATATATATATATTGTTAAATAGCCTATGATATCATCATAATTTGTGTAATTCTAACGTACAGTATTCTGCATGCTTGATCACGAGCGTGTTCTACCTCACTCCCCTGTCCTCCCTTTTATAGTAGAGTAAGTCCTTCTTTCTGTTGTTCAGAGCAGGATTGTCAACTTCTTTGTCCCCATGGCTTCATTTGCGCGTCCTTCTTACAAGTTGTATCAAGCTTTGCCGGTCCTCATATAATTAGCTCAGTCTCTGCATTATTGCCACTTAGATCTACTCCTCATTTTGTCTACATCTCTGTCCTCCCTGTACAGTTGTTATTATTGTGAGTGCTCAGGAAGTCTCCAACCATCTAGCAGCTGTGTAATTTGAGTATAACTTTATTGCATTTTTTCTTGTACTGTGTAGCGCAAGGTGTTAATTCTTAGGCCTAGTAAAAGTTTTTGTGATTAAAGTGTTGCTTTATGTCTACCCAATTATTAATAATATTTTGTGTCTGTAATAATTTATCTTGCATTAACTGAGCATTATCCAGTGTCATTGTCATTTTATCAGGGCTGACTTAGATAAATATACTCATGCTAATTTCGTGTTAATAGAGGCTGTTGCAGTTAACCATATATTTAACCTGTTTTTTGCCATTACATTATCCTTATGAGTCCTGAATGTTTAGTTGTTAGTTTGAGCATTAAACTTTAACTTGTAATTTTACCTAACTCTTTTGTTTTGAACCTGGAACTTTGCGGGACAAGCTTCTCTGTTCCGTAACATAACCCAGACCTCTTATCAGGATATTCAGGATATTATCATACATATGATATTGCTTGATATTTTGTGACTGTGATTTATTCATGATGTCTACTGGCTTACTGCGCTTGATGAAGCCAAAGATTTTTTGTCAAATGTGCAAACAGTGTGTGATGTAGAAAACAGAACAAAGAATGAACTTAAGCTTGTTGCTCAACAATTGGGAATTGCTGTTCGCTCTCATTATTCTAAAGATCAAATTGTTGACATGATTAATGAAAGCTTGTTTAATGTAACTCCTCCAAATGAGCAAACGCAGATTGAATTAGCTAAGTTGATACAGCCAGTCCTGCAGGAGGCTCGTCAAAGTTAATGAAGCTGAATTTCAGGCACAAGCTAAGGAGGCTGAGCTTCAGGCACGTGCTAAGGAGGCTGAGTCTCAGGCTCGTATTCAGGAGGCACAAATTGAACTTGCTAGGATTCAGGCAGACCATGAGTATCGCATGAAACAAGGTAGAACTGGATCATCTAGCTCTGATGATTTTGATGTGGCTAAAAATGTTAAACTTGTCCCTCCTTTTAATGAATCTGATTTAACAAAGTATTTTCAGTTGTTTGAGAGGGTAGCTACAGGTTTTAATTTGGCCAGTACTCCTTCAAACTGTTCTCACCGGTAAAGCTCAAGTAACTTATGCATCTTTGCCTCAGGATCAATGTGATAATTATGATGTAGTTAAGAGCTTGATTCTTAAGGCCTATGAGCTTGTTCCTGAAGCCTATAGAGTAAAATTTAGGACAACTTATAAGCAAGATAAGCAATCCCATGTTGAGTATGCAAAAATTAAAGATCTGTTAGAGCAGTGGTTAAATTCTAAGAATGTGGATTCTGATTTTGACAAATTTAAGCAGATGATTTTGCTGGAGGACTTCAAAAGGTGTATTAGTAAAGATGTAAGCCTATATCTTGATGAGAAAAGAATAGATAATTTGTCTGATGCTGCAGTTTTAGCTGATGAATATGTTCTCACTCACAAGAGATATTCTAGAGAAAAAAGGAAAGCTGAGAGTAAGTACGTTGCCTCTACTCAGAGTACAGGTAACAGGAAAGAAAATAAAGATGATGTTTCTCAGGAAGTAAATACCAGCTTCACCTCTAGATTTCAGAATAGTAAATGTACTTATTGTAGTAAGCTTGGTCATACTACGGAGAAATGTTTCAGGAGACAGCGTGATGTGAACAAAAAGGAGTCTTTAAATATTCAGTCAATTGGTCTAGTGTCCACCCTTGAGAGTTCCCAGAATTCTTTAACTGAGTTAACTGAACCTGCTTTGAGGGGTAAATTAAATTCTTATGATGGAGCTCCTCTTTTGAGCAGTGACGTGGGTGACACTCTCAAGAGTTCATGTGCTAATTTCCTGTCTGATGGTTTTGTCAGTCCTCTGGACAGTAATGACAGGAAATCAGTTAAAATATATCGTGATACAGGTGCTTGCCAATCCCTTATGCTGACCAGTGTTCTAGGCTCTAATGTTAATTCCTCTGATGAAACTGTAATCTTACAAGGTGTAGGGAATAATTACTTCTCTGTCCCTCTGTGCAGAGTGAATTTAGAGTCTGGTTTTGTTAATGGTTCCGTTATGGTTGGGTTGGTTGAGACACTCCCAATGTCAGGTGTAACTTTCTTACTTGGAAATGATATTGGTGGAAGTCAAGTGTGTCCAGCTCCTCAGTTGTCTAGTGAGCCAGTGGCTGCGACCCAGGATTGTGATGTCCCTGATGTGTTCCCTGCATGTGCTCTCACTAGGGCTAAGTCTAAAGTTACTGGTGACTTAGAGGATAATGATGATGATGATGTTATCCTAGCTGACACTTTTCTTGCTAATTTGGACCACTCACCAGATGAGGCAGTACCTCGTAGTGTTGATAATTTGTCTCGTCAAGAGTTGGTTGAGTTGCAGGTTGCTGACCCTGAGTTAAAAGGTCTAGCTAACTCTGCTTGCAGTGAGGAAGAGTCAGCTGGTGCTTCTACTTGTTATTATGTAAAGTCAGGAGTACTTATGAGGAAGTGGAGACCCCCAACAGCATCAGCCGACTGTGAATGGGAGGTTGTACATCAAGTTGTCATCCCTCGTGTTTGTAGGCAGGATATCATTAGAGTGGCTCATGATTCCAGTTTGGCAGGACACCTTGGAGTGAGGAAGACTGTGGCACGCATTTTGAAACACTTCTACTGGCCAGGTATCTTCAGGGATGTTTCCTGGTATTGTAAGTCTTGTCACACCTGTCAAGTTGTGGGGAAGTGTAATCAGACCAAAAAGGTTGCACCTGTAGTTCCCATTCCTCCTTTTGAGGCGCCATTCACCCGTGTGTTGGTGGATATTGTGGGCCCTCATCCTAAGACTTCTTCAGAATTTTCTTATGTGTTGACCCTGATTGATATGGCTACTCGCTATCCTGAAGCCATTCCACTTAGAAATATCTCAGCAAAGAACGTGGTTAAGGAAATGCTAGGGTTCTTCACAAAGTTTGGTCTGCCCAAGGAGGTACAGTCAGACCGGGGAGGTAATTTCATGTCAAACGTTTTCAAGCAGTCTCTGAAAGAGTTGGGCATCACCCAGATCACGTCTTCAGCTTACCATCCCCAGACCCAAGGAGCGTTGGAGAGATATCATCAAACACTCAAATCGATGCTCAAGAAATACTGTTTGGAACATCAGAAAGTCTGGGATAAAGGTCTTCCATTCGTTGTGTTTGCCGCAAGAGAATCTCCAAATGAATCACTGGGCTTCTCACCCTTTGAACTACTGTTTGGCCATTAAGTAAGAGGACCCCTTAAGTTACTCAAGGAATGCTGGCTGTCGGAGGAAGATGACGTCAACCTGCTGGAGTATGTGATGAAGTTCAAAGAACGGCTGTCCACTGCTTTACAGCTGGTGAGAGCGAATTTAGGAGCTGCTCAGGAGAAGATGAAAACTTGGTATGATAAGAAGTCCAGGTTACGCCACTTTCAGCCAGGAGATCAGGTTTTGATTCTGCTACCGGTGCATGGGCAACCTCTTCAAGCCAAGTTTAGTGGTCCTTATTTCGTGGAGAAGAAACTCAGTGATGTTAACTATGTCATCGCCACACCAGATCGTAGAAAGAACAAGCAACTTTGTCACATCAACATGCTAAAGTTATATCACAGGCGGGACGAAAATAACCTAGTCTGCACTGTAGCTGTTCCACCCGAGTCTGCAAGTGAAGTTCTTCCATGCAGCATGAGCCTGAGTGATAGTTTTGGGAAGAATCCTGATATCATGAATGATCTCCAGACTAAGCTTTCTCATCTACCTCCCGAGGAAAGGCAGGAGTTTTCAGCATTACTGCAGGAGTACCCGCAAGTGTTCCGTGACACTCCAGGAAGAACCACTGTGTTGATGCATGATGTCGATGTTGGAGACGCAAAGCCAATTAAACTGCCTCCTTACCATGTGAACCCAGTGAAAGTTCCTCTCATCCAGAAGGAGCTTGGCTACCTGTTGGACCACAAGATGATTGAGCCCTGTCAGAGCGAGTGGAGTTCTCCTGTCACTCTAGTCCCTAAGCCAGGTGGGTCACAGCGGCTTTGCATCGACTACAGACGTGTTAATCAGATAACCAAAACAGACACTTACCCTCTCCCTCGTGTGGAAGATTGCATAGACAAGATCGGAAAGGCTAGGTACATAAGTAAGTTTGATTTGTTAAAGGGATACTGGCAAGTACCTATGACTGAACGTGCTAGGGAGATCTCAAGTTTTGTAACACTAGGAAAGACTTTTGCATGTTCTTTAATGCCATATGGTATGAAGAATGCACCAGCCACATTTCAGAAGCTCATGAATGTTGTAACAGAGGGTTTGGCAGGGTGTGTTGTTTATATTGATGATGTGTTGGTCTTCAGTGACAACTGGAAAGATCCCCTATGCCATGTCAGTAAATTTCTTGAGCGTTTGGTTCAGGCTAATCTTGTAGCTAATTTATCAAAGTGTGAGTTTGGTCAAGCTAAAGTTCAGTACTTTGGGTACGTAATTGGTGATGGACATGTTGCACCACCAGGAGCTAAGGTTCAGGTTATGAGTGATCTTCCCAGACCTAAAAGTAGGAAAGAGCTACAAAGATTTTTGGGAATGGTAGGTTATTACAGGAGATTTGTTCTTAACTTTTCAATTCTTGTATCATCACTTACAGACCTACTGAAAAAGGGAGTTAAATTTGTCTGGACCGATAACTGTGAATCCTCTTTCAACAAACTTAAAGCTATCCTATGAAGTCAGCCAGTGCTCGCTACTCCAAATTTTGCTAAGCCTTTTAAGATGGCTGTTGATGCAAGTGATACAGGAGCTGGGGCTGTTTTGCTGCAAGAGGATGAACAGGGTATTGAACATCCTGTATCTTATTACAGTAAGAAGTTCACTCCACCTCAAAAGAACTACTCAACTATTGAGAAAGAGCTTTTGGCCTTGATTTTGGGTTTACAGCATTTTTCATTTTATTTGTGTTCTGGTTTTGACCCCATAGTCATTTATACCGATCATAACCCACTGAAATTCCTTAGTAAGTTTAAAGATAAAAATCAGAGATTGACAAGATGGAGTCTACTTCTTCAGGAGTATTCATTAGACATACAACATGTCAAGGGGAAAGCAAATGTTATTGCAGATTGCTTATCTAGACTTTAGACAGATTGTTTTAGAGTAATAAGAAATTTCCTTTGTAAATTTCTTTTTCTTTGTGAGGAGGTGTTACATAGCCTATGATTTCATCATCCTTTGTGTAATTCTAACGTACAGTATGCTGCATGTTTGATCACGAGCGTGTTCTACCTCACTCCCCCCGTCCTCCCTTATAGTAGAGTAAGTCCTTCTTTCTGTTGTTCAGAGCAGGATTGTCAACTCTTTGTCCCCATGGCTTCATTTGCGCGTCCTTCTTACAAGTTGTATCAAGCTCTGCCGGCCCCTATATAATGAGCTCAGTCTCTGCATTATTGCCACTTAGATCTACTCCTCATTTTGTTCACATCTCTGTCCTCCCCTGTACAGTTGTTATTATTGTGAGTGCTCAGGAAGTCTCCAACCATCTAGCAGCTGTGTAATTTGAGTATAACTGTTATTGCATTTTTTCTTGTACTATTTAGCATAAGGTGTTAATTCTTAGGCCTAGTAAAGTTTTTGTGATTAAAGTAAGGTTTTATGTCATCCAATTATTAATAATATTTTGTGTCTGTAATAATTTATCTTGCATTAACTGAGCATTATCCAGTGTATTGTCATTTTATCAGGGCTGACTTAGATAAATTTACTCATGCTAATTTCGTGTTAATAGAGGCTATTGCAGTTAACCATATATTTAACCTGTTTTTTGCCATTACATTATCCTTATGAGTCCTGAATGTTTAGTTGTTAGTTTGAGCATTAAACTTTAACTTGTAATTTTACCTAACTCTTTTGTTTTGAACCTGGAACTTTGCGGGACAGTTTTCTCTGTTCCGTAACAATATATATATATATATATATATATATATATATATATATATATATATATATATAAACAGATGCCAGATAGGCAGCCCATTTGACGCAAAGTATAATATAATTATCGAAACTCATTATCCCAACAAGTGGTGGATGCGGAACGTTGCTGCCTGCACAGTGTACGAATTAAATAATTTTGCTCTAAAGGCTCATTAAATTTTGGACTGGTGATTTCCAAGTGTGGTTTATGTTTTGCTGAATTCAGGATACACAGCAGTACTACAGTATATTTCGCCATGTTTTTCAGGAATTTTAATTAACTCTGTCCAATGACGTATTTTGTCTTGCTAATACAAAATTATTATTAATATTATTTATTATTATTTTTTATTTTTTTTTTATTTTTGGCGTTTGACTGACGTCTTTGAATATACTGAACAGCATTGTCTTCCCTTCAAGATTTTATTTTGTGACCATAATTAACTCATTTAATTCGGATTTTTGTTTTTATTTTCTTTTTCGTTTATTGTTACCATAATTTTTTAATACTTCATTCACACCTGTGTTAAACTGAGACGCCCAGTTAATCCTTACGATGCAGTGACTTTTTTTTTTCCGTTTTCCTGTCACCCGCAGACGATTTTTCAGCTTGTATTTGACGTCTATTCACCAGTTTTTTTCTTTACTTTCTGGAGCCTCCATAACCCTACCTGTGTGTGGGAAAAAGTCGTAATGATGATGTTGATGGTGATGATGATTGTGAAGAGGATGAGGACGATGACGACGATGACGATGATGATGTAATTGACGTTTGGCTGAATATACAAAGGAATACTGTACTCCATTCTGAAATCTGTTATCCTGTGTCCGATACCCCTTCCAGATGGTGTCCTATTTCATTTGGTTTATTCATGATACCATCAGAGGATTTTACTCAACTTAGGTGTACCTGTAGTAGTGAGGGGGGGTTGGGGAAGGCTGTATCCAACCAGTCGATTTAAAAGCTCTTCAGAAATTTTTAAGAAGTGGTAGCATTAAGGGAATATAAAACAAAACGTCCAGGTAAATGGGTTAATGTGAGGCTTTATTCCCCCCTCTCGTGGTGCGGTCATCCCAGTTATTTGGGAACCGAGCGTGTTTATGCTTCTACCATTCACCTGTCATGGTCGGGGCACTTAATATTCTATACCAGTTAAACCCAAACGATTGTATTCAGCTGAGTGAGTCGTAGGAGCCTGATGTTAAACAGAATCTTGTCTATATTAAAGACACACCGTCACCCACCTTACCGAATGTCCTTTGACCTTCACCCTGTCCCTGTCTATCACAACGGTATTCTCCCTCACCTTCTCGTCACCTTCCTCAACCCCCCTCACTTCTGCCTTCCCCCCTCACCTCACCTCTTTTCTCAGTTACCCCATCCTCTTACCTGTCTCTGAAACTCCCATTCCTCCATCCCTCCCCATACTACCCCCATCCCTCTTACCTCTCTCCGAAACCCCCACTCCCCTCATCACTCTCCATGGTACCCTCTCTTCTCACCTCACCCCTTCACTTCTCTCCACACCGTCTCACCACAACGCCCTCACCTCTCTAAATTCACTCCCTCACCTCTCCCTTCAGTGCCTCCCCCCTCCCTCACACCCCATATCACTCTCATTTGCCCCTTTCCACCCTTCCTCGCACCTCACCGTGCCCCCCCTTTCCCCCACTTTACCTCTCTGTACCCCCCTTTTCCGCACCTCACCTCTCTGTGCCCCCCCATCCCCTCATCTCACCTCACCGTGCCCCCCTTTTCCCCACCTCACCTCACCGTGCCCCCCTTTTCCCCACCTCACCTCACCGTGCCCCCCTTTTCCCCACCTCACCTCATCGTGCCCCCTTTTCCCCACCTCACCTCATCGTGCCCCCTTTTCCCCACCTCACCTCACCGTGCCCCCTTTTCCCCACCTCACCTCATCCGTGCCCCCTTTTCCCCACCTCACCTCACCGTGCCCCCTTTTCCCCACCTCACCTCATCCGTGCCCCCTTTTCCCCACCTCACCTCATCGTGCCCCCTTTTCCCCACCTAACCCCATCGTGCCCCCCTTTTCCCCACCTCCCCTCACCGGGCCCCCCGTTTCCCCACCTCACCTCACCGTGCCCCCTTTTCCCCACCTCACCTCATCGTGCCCCCTTTTCCCCACCTCACCTCACCGTGCCCCCTTTTCCCCACCTCACCTCACCGTGCCCCTCTTTCCCTCAACCTCACCTCTCTGGTAACCGTTCCCCCCCACCTCTCTCTTTTTTTTTTTTTTTTTTTTTTTTTTGTGTTTGGCCCGCGCGGGGCATAGGTTTCACAGCCTGCTTTCAAGGCCCAGTAATCTTCGTACGTACGGCACACCTCTACTGTACATGTCACCACTTCGGCGCTGACACCCACCATCCATACTGAATACAAGCAAGGGCTGTCTCATACAGGACTGGTGTATTGGTATTAGCGGGGGTATTTTTACGACATGTTGGCGGGTCTTCTGGTAGATCAGTAAAGTCTGATTTTTTGAAATTCAAATCCTTAAACTGTTCCCTGCCCCAGTGGGATTTGAACCCGGGTCCGTTAGGACTGCAGGCCAACTCTCTGCCGATTGAGCCACCGCCTTCCCTTCCCCCCACCTCACCACCATGCCCCCCATTCCCCCCACCTCACCTCTATACCCCCCTTTTCCCCCCCTCACCTCTGTACCCCCCTTTCCCCTCACCTCACCTCTCCGTGCCTCCCCAATTCCACCTCGTCACCTCACCGTGCCTGCAGTGTGGCAGTACATTGCAATAATAAACCAATGCCAGAGGAGGACGTAGCCATTAGGCCACGTGTTATATTGGCAGCATATCATTGACGGCCTGGGTCCTGCCTCGATGGCCTGCCTGTTATTGCTGTTGGGAACGAGGCCACTGATTTGTTGTGTGGGAATATGCTCCGATTGCCTGATATTGTGCTGAGGTGGTCGTACGTATTGCTTTATTGCCTGTGACCTGACCTAGAATAGTGCAACTTAACCTAACCTGACTCATCTCGACTAACCTGCCCTAATAACACTTAACCTAACCATGCTTACACCTTGCCAACCTAACCTAACCTGTCTTAACCCTACTAAATCTAACTTAACGCAGCTTAACCTAACGTAACCTAACTTCACCCAGTCTTACTTAAACTGACCGAAACTCACCATACCTTTAGTTTCCTACTGTCGTCACCCCTCGTATCAGCGCTAGGAATGTGGCCAATGATTTGCCTGGTATAATAATGTGTTGATTGGTTAATATTGTACTGAAGTTTCCGTAGGTATGTCTGCTGGTGTGTGTGTGTGTGTGTGTGTGTGTGTGTGTGAGAGAGAGAGAGAGAGAGAGAGAGAGAGAGAGAGAGAGAGAGAGAGATATGCAAATGTCTTGGAAATATTCCAGCCTCATTTCACTTACAACCAAAAAGAGAGAGATTTTAGGGTGATTTTTTTTTTTTTTCCACATTTTCCTTTTCAACGTCATCATCATCATCATCATCATCATCATCATCATCATCATCATCATCATCATCATCCCCACCACCATCATCATCATCACCACCATCATCATCGTCATCATCATCATCATCATCATCATCTTCGCCATCATCATCATCTTCATTATCATCGTCATCATTACTTATTATTTTTGTTGCCGTTATTATTATTATTATTATTATTGTTATTATTATTATTGTTGTTGTTGTTGTTGTTGTTATTGTTATTATTATTATTATTATTAAATAGGAAATGACGATGTTCTTAACCTAGTATCTTCTGCGAGAGAGAGAGAGAGAGAGAGAGAGAGAGAGAGAGAGAGAGAGAGAGAGAGAGAGAGAGAGAGAGAGAGAGAGAGAGAGAGAGACAGACAGACAGACAGACAGACAGACAGACAGACAGAGACAGAGACAGACAGACAGACAGACAGACATAATGGAGAACGAGGAAATAAGGGCATGGTAGAACAGCGTTGTAATCCAAGGTGTAGATGGGGATTATGGCTCACCTGCTTCCTCTCAGGGAATAACGACTGGTCATTCTTGCCTTCAGTGTCTGGATTGAGGAAGACTTTATGATACAAAGCCATGTGAATATAGATACAGGATAAAGGTGGGAACTTGTGGAACAAAATTGAAGATACAATGAAATGAACTGAAAAATGTGGAATAGATAAATGGGAAAATGTGATTGGTTCATATATAACGTTGATGTTCACTCCGCTGGTGATTCTTGTGCGCTGTGGGGACGGCTGTCAACGTCTTTAGTGTGAAACCTGCACCACTTATTTAATACTCCCCCTTCCACGCCCACGCCCACACCAGGAGACTGAACCGTTCCCACAACACATGATACCGTCAGGCGAGTTCCTAGTGAAGCCTTGTTTACGAATGACTGTATGGAGATCAATAAAGGACATAAAAATAGTGAAGAGTGAAAAAATGCAAGAAGGATATGGCAATGGAATGAAAATGGGTGGGAAAAAATGGTGTGGGGATGGGGAACAAAAGTACAGGAAAAAATGTCAGACGGAAGGAAAATGGGGAATGGGAAAAGTTGTAGATAGGAAAAAGGATAGGGTAATAGCGAGTGAAGAATGGACGAAGGAAAGAAGGATACGAAAATAAGTGAGAGAATTATAAAAGGAAGGAAAAATGGCAGTGTCAGGAAGGCAACTGGGTAGGTGCGAGAAGAAGGGCAGCATAGTGGGTGTGGAATGAGGCTGTTTCTCCCATTGTGGATACCGCAAAGTAAGTTACTACTTTATGCTCCATAACCACTGCGATTCCGACATACTTCCCTAGAACGTTTAGAGCAGGAAGTCTGAGGACCTCTCTCTCTCTCTCTCTCTCTCTCTCTCTCTCTCTCTCTCTCTCTCTCTCTCTCTCGTGTGTGTGTGTGGGTGGGTGGGTGGGTGGCTGTGTTTGGTAAGTGGTTAGATAGGTAGGTAGGTACACTGGGTATTGTAAACATATATTAAAAAATCCCCACACGTAATATCATAGATTTTTACGGCTAAGGATATCAGCATAAATATTAGACCATTGTATTGGTGGTGATAAATGCGCCTTCATATGTCTGGCCCAATTTACCAGCATCATACATTCTTATCATGGTGAAGGGAGAGAGTGGAGGAGAGAGGGAGGCGTCTGTGTGTGTGTGTGTGTGTGTGTGAGGGAGGGGGGGGTAGGATAGTGAGAAAGGAAGTGGAGGTTGAGGGTGGTGTTGAGAAGGATGCAAAAATTGATGTGATGTTGGTGTTGTTGAATAACTCCTGTCAGTCTGGCCGAACAGACACATCAACCGCAGGCAAGCAAACGCCATTGCAGGGCCGTCGCCTGCAGTGAACTGATGTTCCCGCGAGGCAGACATCGCCTTACCACAGGGAGGCGCAGGGAAGATTGTCGAGGATATGTTTCTGGATGGACGCCGCACTTCCGTCTCTCGATCCAGCTAACAGGAGCACCATAGGAGGCTGCACATCACCCCGTAGTTTGTTTATACTCGTATGGTAATCACCCAGCAATGTAACTGATTTCCTGTGTTACAGAACCAATGTCACTCAGTTTAGAGCCACCTGAAGGAGAAAGAATAGTAATGCAACGTAACAGGAAGGTTGGAGAAACAGGAAAACAGGATGGCAAACACAGAAAAAGAATAGTAAAGGCCAAGGAAGAAGCAGGCAGCGCCACATCAAGTTTGCTGCAGTGATGGACGGCTTCCCTCCCACTTTGTCTCTCTTCCATCATTTTCCTACTGCCTCCTCTCTCTTACCCTACCTCCCTCCCCCCTGACCTCCCTTCGCCCTCTGTCTGCCACCTTCCTCCCCTCTCTCTCCGTTTCTCTCTCCATTAATCTTCACACCCTCAGTATTATTCAACATCATTCTCTCTCTCTCTCTCTCTCTCTCTCTCTCTCTCTCTCTCTCTCCCTTCCATAAGTTCTCCAGTATATTTCCCACTCCCATCCATGTTGCATCTCACACACGTCATTAACCTTTCTCATACATTCCTGCCTTCCTTCCCTCCTGCCCGTCATATATATATTTCATACATTTCCCCTCCGTCCCAAATACCTTACCAAACGCATCCCACTTCTTGTTTATATAGTTTCCATACATTTTCCCTATATTTTTCATAGTTTTCCTCACCCTAATAATCATTCGTACATTTACTTGCCCTTTCCTGTAATTTCCTTCTCCCCTTCCCTCTTCTTGTGTGTTTAATATCCATACATTATTCACATTTCTCCTCATTCCAATTATCTTTCCTACATTAACTATACTCCGTCCATGCTCTCTCTCTCTCTCTCTCTCTCTCTCTGCTTCCATAAGTTCTCCAGTATATTTCCCACTCCCTTCCATGTTGAATCTCACACACGTCATTAACCTTTCTCATACATTCCTGCCTTCCTTCCCTCCTGCCCGTCATATATATTTCATACATTTTCCCCTCCGTCCCTAATTCCTTACCAAGTGCATTCCACTTCTTGTTTATATATTTTTCATACATTTTCCTTATATATATTTTTTTTACACAGTTTTCCTCACCGTACCAATCAGTTTGTATATTTCCTTACTCTTTCCTGTAATTTCCTTCTCCCCTTCCCTCTTCTTGTATACTTGATCGCCAAACATTTTTCATACATTTCTCCTCATTCCAAATATCTTTTGCTCATTACCATACTCCTTCCATACTCTCTCTCTCTCTCTCTCTCTCTCTCTCTCTCTCTCTCTCTTCTCATTTGCCTCCCAATCAATGTTTGTCTCCACCCCCCCTCCCGTGCCCCCTCCGCGATACACACACATGTAGACACTTAACACGATTGCATACTTGCTAACCCCCCACCCCCACCACCCTCCACCTCTCCTGTTTCCCTCCATCTCTCCCTTCCCTCCCTCTTTTTCCTCCTTTTTGTCACTCTCTCTTTCTTCCCGTTTTCCTCTCTTATTTTTCTCTTCCCTCCTTTCCCTTTCATATTTCTTCTACACACTTGTTTTTTTTTTGTTTTTTTTTATGTGAGGAACAAGGAACCAAAGGCAACGAGCCTGCAAAACTATTCCTTCCAAGAGAAAGACAAAATATAAGAGAGAGCCAAATTCAAGATCCGATCATTTCCAGATGCCTGGACACACTGCGTTTGAAAAACTGGAAATCATAGGAAGTAGGAAATACAGACAGAGGGAGACAGTTCCAGAGTTGACATGTTGCATAAATGAAGGACTGGGAGTAATGGTTAACTCTTGCATTAGAGACTTGGACAGAAAAGGGATGAGAGTTTGCTGCTAGACGGGTGCTACGCGCCCGTCGTAGAGGTGGAGGAATGCATGCAGACAGTTCAGAGGAGCAGTGACCATTGAAGTAGCGATAGAAAAGAGATAAAGATGCAACAGTGCGGCGAAGAGACAAAGGTTGAAGGGAGTCAGTAAGAGGAGGAGAGTTAATGAGGCAAAAAGCCTTTGACTCCACCCTATTGAGAAGAGCTGTATGTGGAGAGCCTCCCCACACATGAGAGTTGTACTCTACACAGGGGTGGATAAAACCCCTGTATAGAGTCAACAATTGTGCAGGGGTAAAGAAGGAACGGAGTCGGCTTAGCACACCTAATCTCTTGGAAGCAGATTTTACAAGAGTTGTAATATGATCTTTCCAAGACAAGTCCC
This sequence comes from Coenobita brevimanus, assembly GCF_032717465.1. Taxonomy (NCBI): domain Eukaryota; kingdom Metazoa; phylum Arthropoda; class Malacostraca; order Decapoda; family Coenobitidae; genus Coenobita; species Coenobita brevimanus. The sequence continues at coordinate 47,078,193 of NC_136954.1, read as the reverse complement.
GAGTAAATGAAACCCCAAGCATGTTCAAGGATGATGCAGGATTAAGCTGAATATTATCAAACATTAGTGGGTATACCTGTGGAAGATTTTGTCTGGTTGATAGGTGCAAAAACTGAGTCTTTGATGCATTAAAAACAACAAGATTATTTTTACCCCAGTTAGAGATATGAGCCAAGTCAGACATTAGGGTTTGCCATAGCCTCATCCCTTGTTTGTTGAAGTAACTGCTGAGATGGGCGTTGCGGGAATTGAATGAAAAGGTGAAGGGTGGAGTCATCAGCGTATGAGTGGATAGGGTTAGATGTACAGCTTAGAAGGTCATTGATGAATAAAAGAAAGAGAGTTGGTGATAGGACAGAGCCCTGAGGAACACCACTGTTAATAGATCTAGGAGAAGAACGATGGCCGTCTACAACAGCGGCTATAGAACGACCAGAAAGGAAGCTAGAGATGAAGGCACAGATAGGAGGATAGAAACCGTAAGAGGGCAGTTTGGAAATTAAAGATTTATGCCAGACTCGATTGAAAGCCTTAGAGATGTCAAGTGCAATGGCAAAGCTTTCGCCAAAGTCCCGAAAGGAGGATGACCAGGAGTCTGAAAGGTAGGTGAGAAGATCGCCGGTGGAGCGTCCCTGACGGAACCCATACTGACGATCAGAAAGAAGGTTGTGATAGGAAAGATGCTTTAAAATTTTTCTATTAAGAACAGACTCGAAAACTTTTGAGATACAGGATGTTAAAGCAATTGGACGATAGTTAGAGGGTTGGGAATGGTCACCCTTCTTTGGGACTGGCTGAATGAGAGCAAACTTCCAGCAAGAAGGAAAGGTACAAGTTGACAGACAAAGGCGAAAGAGTTTGCCTAGGCAGGGTGTAAGCACAGAAGCACAGTTCTTGAGAACAACAGGAGGGACTCCATCAGGCCCATATGCCTTATTAGTATTGAGGCCTGTGACAGCAGAAAATACATCAGCTGAAGAAATTTTAATGTCAGCCATGAGTAAGTCAGAGGGGGGAAGTGATGGAGGAACAGCACCGGAATCGTCTAAGGTGGAATTGGAGGAGAAAGTCTGAGCGAAGAGATCTGTTTTATCAGTAGAAGAAATAGCTACAGAGCTATCAGAGTAGAAAAGAGGAGGGAAGGATGATGAGGTAAAGTTGTTAGAAAGGTTTTTGGCAAGGTGCCAGAAGGAGCGGGAAGAATTCGAGTTAGAGAGTTGAGAGCACTTAGTACGGATGAAATTATTTTTAGCAGAGCGAAGAACAGACTTAGCACGATTCCGGACAGAAATGTATAAAAGGATGTGATTCAGGGGTGGGTTGACTCCGGTACCTTTTATAGGCCCTCTCCTTGTTGCGGACAGCATTAGAACAAGCATGATTAAACCAAGGCTTTCGTGCATTAGTCAGAGGATGTGAGAAAGGAATGTATGCTTCCATGCCCGAAAGAATAACCTCTGTAATGCGCAAGGCACACCCAGATGGCTCCCGGCCACGGAAGCAATAATCATTCCAGGGAAAATCAAAGAAGTGCTGCCTGAGGGCCTCCCAGTCTGCAGCTCCAAAGTGCCACAGACGACGTTTGTTTGGAGGGTCCGCAGGCCGTACTGGAGTGATAGGACAGGTTAAGGTGATAAGATTGTGATCGGAGGAGCCCAACGGAGAGAAAAGATTAGCAGTGTAAGCGGAAGGATTAGTTGTAAGGAAGAGGTCAAGTATATTGAACTCTCTCCAAGGCGATCAGGGATACGGGTAGGGTGTTGTACATGCTGCTCTAGGTCATTCAGGATAGAAAAGGTGTAGGCTTGTTCACCAGGTGGATCAGTGAAAGGAGAGGAGAGCCAAAGGTGGTGGTGAACATTGAAATCTCCTAGAATGGAGATTTCAGAGAAAGGAGAAATGGATAGAATGTGTTCCATCGTAGAGGTAAGATAGTCAAAGAATTTTTGATAGTCAGTAGAATTAGGGGATAAATAAACATCACAGATATATTTAGTCAGAGAATGACAGGAAAGCCGAAGCCATACTTCTCCTCTTTCCTTTTCCTTCCCTTGCCTCCGTCTTTCCTCTTCCCTCGCCCGAAGCTTGTATTTTCTTCTTCTATCCCCTTTCATTCTTCCTATTCTAATATTTCCTTCCCTTCCGCCTTTCCATTCCTTTCCATCCCACCCTCTCACTTCTTGTTCCTTCTTCCCTCCTCGCTCTCTTTTTCTCCTTTTATTCCCTGTTCCTCTCGCTTTCTTCATGTTCATCCTTTTCATTTCGTTCCCCTATCTTCTCCGTTCCTTTCCCATGCCTTTCCTCTCTTCCTTCTTCACAGTACTTCCTTCCACCTTACCTTTCCTCACTACTTTATGTCCATCTTTCCTTCCTATGTTCATCTTCCCATTTGTTTCACTCCCCTTCTCTTTCCTTTTCCCATTTTTCTTTTTCTTTCCCTCCCCTTCTTTTCCCTATTCCCATTTTCCTTTTTCTTTCCCTCCCCTTCTTTTCCCTTTTCCCCTCTTTCCCCTGTCTGTAAGTTCTTCCTTTCCTCTCCTTATTCCCTCCCTTCTCCCCTTCTTTCTCCTCTTTATGCATTCCAGTTCACTTTCTAAATTCCTTTTGGCACTACGTTTCTTTTCCTTAATTTTTTTTTTCCACCTGAGATTTAGGCCCATATTCACGTCGGAAAAGAAGCTCCCTAACGCCTCTTTCTAAGCGATTTATTTTGCTCATTTATTTATTTTGTGTTTCCTTCCTCTGTTCATCATTTGTTAAAAAAAAAAAAAAATCCTCTTCTGTGTCAGTCAAGTCATTCCAATACCATTATACGAGTATTCAGCCCAGATAATATACAAATTGATATTACTAAGAAAGAGGTGTTAGGGAGCTTCCATAACAGACGAGAATATGGACCTGCATGGCAGGATTCTCGTATTTTAAGTAGCGCGGTTCTTTCTTCCTTGCATTAAAAAAAAGTAGACTTCGTTTGCCTCTTTCACAGCGATTTATTCTTCACATTGCTCCTCAAAATTCTTAATTCAGTTACTGGGGTAACCTAAGCTCAGTCGATATGCATTCGATATAACATAAAGAAGAATGTTGCGTTGTATTATACAAAAGGAATATGAAGCCACAAACCCAAATCCACCTGTATTATATGCCAACAAAGGTACCAATGTGTGTTATTAGCTACACTTATTTCAGGATTATTTGTTGGATTGTATAGGTGGATATGGGTTTGTAGCTTCATTTAGGGGGTTTGAGTAAGTCACTTGGGTCTCGACTGGAGGGTTCGTGGCATTTATCATTTAGGTTTGTAACTGGGAGGAGGCTTTGTTTTGAGTTGGAGGAGGAGTTGTTAGATTTCATTATATTTCCTTTATTCGTTGCTTTAATTATTTTATATTAAATATTTATGATAAGTGACATGCTGACATTAAACGACATTATTTGCCTGGTGATGGCCTGTGGTGGGCCAAAATTCGCATATCAAAATAGTTTTTAGAGTATTTTTCATCATTTTATTACTTCCTTTGTGTGTGTGTGTGTGTGTGTGTGTGTGTGTGTAATATTGGTAAATAAAAAGGCACTGTGCAGAGTAAAATGGTGTTGAGTGAATGGTGTGTGTGTGGTGATTGGTGTGGGTGTGGCGTGAGTGTGTGGTGCTTGGTGTGGGTGTGGTGTGAGTGTGTGGTGATTGGTGTGGGTGTGGCGTGAGTGTGTGGTGATTGGTGTGGGTCTGGTGTGAGAGTGTGGTGATTGATGTGGGCTTGGATGATTCATGGCGGTAGGTTACGGCATATAAATAGGGACCCGGAAGAGAGACGGGGATCATACGTCATGCTGGAAACACTGGGGGAGGAAGGGGGGGGGGGATTGTGGTGGTGGTGGAAATACAGTATAGCAATATTTGTGGCGTGTTGTGGCCAGATGATAGGAAAGGTGGTAGAGGTTGGTGGGGGGAGGGTGGTAGTGGTTTTGTCTGTAAAGGTGGTTGTGGTTGGTGGGTATGGTTAAGGTGATAAGGAAAGGGGTAATGGTGTGAAACTCGGTTGTGGTGGAGGGGGAATCGGAAATATTTGGTGTAGTGGTGGATATAATGATGGTAGTGGTGTTGCGTGATGGTAGTTAGGTTGGTGGTATAGGTGTGGATGGTGGTAGTGATAAGGATGGTGACAGTGGTAAGAGATGGTGGTAGTGGTGTGCAGGGCGTTAGTATGGGAATGGTAGTAGTACTAGTAGTAATGGTAGTAGTGGAAGTGGTGGTAGGAATTGGGGTAGTGTTAATGTTATTAATGGAGGAAGCATAAGTGGTAATGTTAATGGTTAGGGAGTTGATAGTCATGATT
>NC_136954.1:47029096-47073759 GCF_032717465.1 Coenobita brevimanus | reverse complement strand
TCAGAGGGCAGTGACCATTGAAGTAGCGATAGAAAAGAGATAAAGATGCAACAGTGCGGCGAAGAGACAAAGGTTGAAGGGAGTCAGTAAGAGGAGGAGAGTTAATGAGGCAAAAAGCCTTTGACTCCACCCTATTGAGAAGAGCTGTATGTGGAGAGCCTCCCCACACATGAGAGTTGTACTCTACACAGGGGTGGATAAAACCCCTGTATAGAGTCAACAATTGTGCAGGGGTAAAGAAGGAACGGAGTTGGCTTAGCACACCCAATCTCTTGGAAGCAGATTTTACAAGAGATGTAATATGATCTTTCCAAGACAAGTCCCGAGTAAATGAAACCCCAAGCATGTTCAAGGATGATGCAGGATTAAGCTGAATATTATCAAACATTAGTGGGTATACCTGTGGAAGATTTTGTCGGGTTGATAGGTGCAAAAACTGAGTCTTTGATGCATTAAAAACAACAAGATTATTTTTACCCCAGTTAGAGATATGAGCCAAGTCAGACATTAGGGTTGCCATAGCCTCATCTCTTGTTTGTTGAAGTAACTGCTGAGATGGACGTTGCGGGAACTGAATGAAAAGGTGAAGGGTGGAGTCATCAGCGTATGAGTGGACAGGGTTAGATGTACAGCTTAGGTCATTGATGAATAAAAGGAAGAGAGTTGGTGATAGGACAGAGCCCTGAGGAACACCACTGTTAAGAGATCTAGGAGAAGAACGATGGCCGTCTACAACAGCGGCTATAGAACGACCAGAAAGGAAGCTAGAGATGAAGGCACAGATAGGAGGATAGAAACCGTAAGAGGGCAGTTTGGAAATTAAAGATTTATGCCAGACTCGATTGAAAGCCTTAGAGATGTCAAGTGCAATGGCAAAGCTTTCGCCAAAGTCCCGAAAGGAGGATGACCAGGAGTCTGAAAGGTAGGTGAGAAGATCGCCGGTGGAGCGTCCCTGACGGAACCCATACTGACGATCAGAAAGAAGGTTGTGATAGGAAAGATGCTTTAAAATTTTTCTATTAAGAACAGACTCGAAAACTTTTGAGATACAGGATGTTAAAGCAATTGGCTTGATAGTTAGAGGGTTGGGAATAGTCACCCTTCTTTGGGACTGGCTGAATGAGAGCAAACTTCCAGCAAGAAGGAAAGGTACAAGTTGACAGACAAAGGCGAAAGACTTTGCCTAGGCAGGGTGTAAGCACAGAAGCACAGTTCTTGAGAACAACAGGAGGGACTCCATCAGGCCCATATGCCTTATTAGTACTGAGGCCTGTGACAGCAGAAAATACATCATCTGAAGAAATTTTAATGTCAGCCATGAGTAAGTCAGAGGGGGGAAGTGATGGAGGAACAGCACCGGAATCGTCTAAGGTGGAATTGGAGGAGAAAGTCTGAGTGAAGAGATCTGTTTTATCAGTAGAAGAAATAGCTACAGAGCCATCAGAGTAGAAAAGAGGAGGGAAGGATGATGAGGTAAAGTTGTTAGAAAGGTTTTTGGCAAGGTGCCAGAAGGAGCGGGAAGAATTCGAGTTAGAGAGTTGAGAGCACTTAGTACGGATGAAATTATTTTTAGCAGAGCGAAGAACAGACTTAGCACGATTCCGGGCAGAAACGTATAATGGATGTGATTCAGAGGTGGGTTGGCTCCGGTACCTTTTATAGGCCCTCTCCTTGTTGCGGACAGCATTAGAACAAGCATGATTAAACCAAGGCTTTCGTGCATTAGTCAGAGGATATGAGAAAGGAATGTATGCTTCCATGCCCGAAAGAATAACCTCTGTAATGCGCAAGGCACACCCAGATGGCTCCCGGCCACGGAAGCAATAATCATTCCAGGGAAAATCAATGAAGTACTGCCTGAGGGCCTCCCAGTCTGCAGCTCCAAAGTGCCACAGACGACGTTTGTTTGGAGGGTCTGCAGGCCGTACTGGAGTGATAGGACAGGTTAAGGTGATAAGGTTGTGATCGGAGGAGCCCAACGGAGAGAAAAGATTAGCAGTGTAAGCGGAAGGATTAGTTGTAAGGAAGAGGTCAAGTATATTGGAACTCTCTCCAAGGCGATCAGGGATACGGGTAGGGTGTTGTACATGCTGCTCTAGGTCATTCAGGATAGAAAAGGTGTAGGCTTGTTCACCAGGTGGATCAGTGAAAGGAGAGGAGAGCCAAAGGTGGTGGTGAACATTGAAATCTCCTAGAATGGAGATTTCAGAGAAAGGAGAAATGGATAGAATGTGTTCCATCGTAGAGGTAAGATAGTCAAAGAATTTTTGATAGTCAGTAGAATTAGGGGATAAATAAACATCACAGATATATTTAGTCAGAGAATGACAGGAAAGCCGAAGCCATACTTCTCCTCTTTCCTTTTCTTTCCCTTGCCTCCGTCTTTCCTATTCGCTCATCCCAAGCTTGTATTCTCTTCTTCTATCCCCTTTCATTCTTCCTATTCTAATTTTTCCTTCCGTTCCGCTTTTCCATTCCTTTCTATCCCTCCCTCTCATTTCTTGTTCCTTCTTCTCTCTTTTTTCTCCTTGTATTCCCTGTTCCTCTCGCTCTCTTCATGTTCATCCTTTTCATTTCCTTCCCCCATCTCTTCCCTTCCTTTCCCATGCCTTTCCTCTTCTCCTTCTTTTCAGTACTTCCTTTCACCTTACCTTTCCTCTCTACTTTGTGTTCATCTTTCCTTCTTATGTTTATCTTCCCTTTTCTTTCACTCCCCTTCTCTTCCCTTTTCCCATTTTCCTTTTTCTTTCCCTCCCCTTCTTTTCCCTATTCCCATTTTCCTTTTTCTTTCCCTCCCCTTCTTTTCCCTTTTCCCCTCTTTCCCCTGTCTGTAAGTTCTTCCTTTCCTTTCCTTATTCCCTCCCTTCTCCCCTTCTTTCTCCTCTTTATGCATTCCAGTTCACTTTCTAAATTCCTTTTGGCACTACGTTTCTTTTCCTTCATTTTTTTTTTCCACCTGAGATTTAGGCCCATATTCACGTCGGTAAAGAAGCTCCCTAACGCCTCTTTCTAAGCGATTTATTTTGCTCATTTATTTATTTTGTGTTTCCTTCCTCTGTTCATCATTTGTTAAAAAAAAATAAAATCCTCTTCTGTGTCAGTCATTCCAATACCATTTTATTCAGCCCAGATAATATACAAATTGATATTACTAAGAAAGAGGTGTTAGGGAGCCTCCATAACGGACGAGAATATGGACATGCGTGGCAGGATTCTCGTATTTTAAGTAGCGCGGTTCTTTCTTCCTTGCATTAAAAAAAAGTAGACTTCGTTTGCCTCTTTCACAGCGATTTATTCTTCACATTGCTCCTCAAAATTCTTAATTCAGTTACTGGGGTAACCTAAGCTCAGTCGATATGCATTCGATATAACATAAAGAAGAATGTTGCGTTGTAATATACAAAAGGAATATGAAGCTACAAACCCAAATCCACCTGTATATGCCAACAAAGGTACCACTGTGTGTTATTAGCTACACTGATTTCAGGATTATTTGTTGGATTGTATAGGTGGATATGGGTTTGTAGCTTCATTTAGGGGGTTTGAGTAAGTCACTTGGGTCTCGACTGGAGGGTTCGTGGCATTTATCATTTAGGTTTGTAACTGGGAGGAGGCTTTGTTTTGAGTTGGAGGAGGAGTTGTTAGATTTAATTATATTTCCTTTATTCGTTGCTTTAATTATTTTATATTAAATATTTATGATAAGTGACATGCTGACATTAAACGACATTATTTGCCTGGTGATGGCCTGTGGTGGGCCAAAATTCGCATATCAAAATAGTTTTTAGAGTATTTTTCATCATTTTACTACTTCCTTTGTGTGTGTGTGTGTGTGTGTGTGTGTGTGTGTAATATTGGTAAATAAAAAGGCACTGTGCAGAGTAAAATGGTGTTGAGTGAATGGTGTGTGTGTGGTGATTGGTGTGGGTGTGGCGTGAGTGTGTGGTGATTGGTGTGGGTGTGGTGTGAGTGTGTGGTGATTGGTGTGGGTGTGGTGTGAGTGTGTGGTGATTGGTGTGGGTGTGGTGTGAGAGTGTGGTGATTGGTGTGGGATTGGATGATTCATGGCGGTAGGTTACGGCATATAAATAGGGACCCGGAAGAGAGACTGGGATCATACGTCACCCTGGAGACGCTGGGGGAGGAAGGGGGGTGGGGATTGTGGTGGTGGTGGAAATACAGTATAGCAATATTTGTGGCGTGTTGTGGCCAGATGATAGGAAAGGTGGTGGTGGCTGGTGGGGGGAGGGTGCTGGTGGTTTTGTTAGTAAATGTGTTGGTGGTTGGTGGGTATGGTTAAGGTGATAAGGAAAGGGGTAATGGTGTGAAACTCGGTTGTGGTGGAGGGGGAATCGGAAATATTTGGTGTAGTGGTAGATGTAATGATGGTAGTGGTGTTGCGTGATGGTAGTTAGGTTGGTGGTATAGATGTGGATGGTGGTAGTGATAAGGATGGTGACAGTGGTAAGAGATGGTGGTAGTGGTGTGCAGGGCGTTAGTATGGGAATGGTAGTAGTACTAGTAGTAATGGTAGTAGTGGAAGTGGTGGTAGGAATTGGGGTAGTGTTAATGTTATTGATGGAGGAAGCATAAGTGGTAATGTTAATGGTTAGGGAGTTGATAGTCATGATTAACTAGCAAATGGTGATTGTGTTCTTGGTGGTGGTGGTGGAATTGCTGGAGATGATGATGGAGATGGTGATAAAAGTACAAAAGAAGGGGTGAATGGTGGTAGACATGTTGGAGGCTGTTGAATAGAGAGCTCAGACATTTTCCCTCCTGGACACTTTCCCTGTGTGTGTGTGTGTGTGTGTGTGTGTGTGTGTGTGTGTGTGTGTGTGTGTGTGTGTGTGTGTGTGTGTTTGTGTGTGTGTGTGTGTGTGTGTGTGTGCTGCAACACTACATTATCTACAACATAAAGGGCACTTTCTGTCTATCTGTCTGTGTCCACGAACTGCTCCCTCAATTTTCATTTTACCTGGCCTTACCCTATATATTTGGAATCCTTATAGTGTACACGGCTTTACCCCCAGCTGGTCCCCAAGCCACAATATTGAGCATTGGCGCTGTATTGACTCCTTAGGCGTCGTTATTCACACCCACGACACACCAAGGACACCGCTGATCCCCTCACAAGCCGCCCTCCCTCATACCCCCCCCCCCCGTAACAACCTCCAGAGCCCACATATAGACTCAGTCCTTGTTTTTTTTTTTTTTTTTTTTTTTTTACCTGACCAATATCCATAACCCCTCTCAGGTCAGTTGATTATTAGGTGAAGTTGAATTGGAGTATAAATTTGACTAGTTATCAAGGAGACTCATTCCTACCTCATAACTAAGAGTCGCTAATTTCAAGGCACCGCAATTTAATATGTGAGATATGAGAGTGACTCAGTTCTGTCAGATGAAAGCAAACTGGCTATTATAATTTGACACATCCACGTATTTTAAGATGCTTACTGCCCAGAACCACAAATCATCCATTCACTCTTTCCTTTGCTCACCCACACGCTGACCCATCGATAGAGACCATCTCAGTATTCATCTCTAAAGCTCATTCACTCATACACGTTCACATTCACTCACACACATTCACCTGTCCCCCTTATAATCCAGTAATGTGTTCTCTTGTTATAATTTCCTACCTTTAGGCAATTTCATTAAGCTTAGAAAGGATGTTTAGTAGAGAAGGGGTTTATGAAGGCTGTAATTTAACTACATCAGTTTGATAAGCTCTTCATAGCAAAACGAACTGGTTATAGGATTAATGCGAAAAAATATGGTGCGGATTGAAGGTGTTAAACTCTGTCAACAAACTTCAAAATGCACTCACACACAGCACATTCAGAAATCACTCACCTACCCACCTGTCTATTTCCAAAAGCCACCTACTTATTTATCTTTAGAGCTCTTTAACTATTTCACCTCAGCCTACCTTTGAGGTCCCTGCCAACCAACATCAGAGCTCTCCTGTCCACTGATTACCATTGCCTCCGTATTAAATCCATGCCAGTCAGCCTCAGAGCTCTCCGTTCCACTAATTCACATCCAAAGCTCACCCAGGCCTGTATTCACCTCGGCCTTGGAGCATCTCCTATTTACTGCTATATTTCTGTGTTTGGCACAGTAACACCTTCAGTCCATCCATCCACCCACTCCCCATCTCTCCATCCACCCCTTCCCCATCCATTTCACCCATTCATCTACCCAGCTCCCAGCCACACCACCCATCCACAGACACTCTTTTCATCGATTCCATTCGTCCACCTATCCACACACCCACTCCTTATCCACCCAAAAGCTCCGCCATTCATAATCCTTATCCACCTACCCATTCCCCACTCACAATACTCATCCATCTACCCATTCCCCATTCACAGTACCCAGCCACTCCCCATCCACATCACTCATCCATCCACCCTACTACTCTCCACTGTTGACAATCATTTTCTCTTTCCCATTTCCTCCTACCTTCCGTCCTTCTCTTCTCCTCCCTCTCTCACAGTCATCCCTCCTCCTCCAGCCTTTCCTCCCTCTACTCCAGCCTTCTTTCCCTCTCCTCTAACTTGTCTTCCACCTTCCTCTCCGTTCCTCTCTTCCCTCTTCCTCTCTTCTCTCAGTCTACGCCTACTAGTCTTACCTCCTCTCCTCCCATCTCCCACCCACCCAGCCTCATTCCATCCCTTGCACCTTCCATCCCTCTTTCTTTCTCCTCCCTTTCTTTTCCTTCCTTGCCAGCCTTCCCCTTTCTTTCCTTCCTTCTTTCCACCCTGTACATCTCCCTCCTCCATTCCTTTCAGTTTCTTTGTCCCTCTCTCATTTTCCTTTCTTTTCTCTCTCCCTGCCAGCATCCCCCTCTCCCTCATCGGTATCCATCCTCTCTCCTTGCAAGCCTTCCTCTTCCCCTCCAGCCCTGTTATCTTTCCTCCATCTCTCCCTCCAGCCCTGTTACCCTTCCTCCCCCTCTCCTTCCAGCTCTGTTATACTCCTTCCAGCTCTGTTATCTTCCAACCTCCTTTCCTTCTACCTCTGTTAGCCTCCCTCCGTCTCTCCCTCCTAGCTTCCCCCTCTTCCTCCCTCCCTCCATCCTAGCTTTCCTCCAAACCTCCCTAAATCCTTCCATCCCAACCTCCTCTCCTTCCCTTCTGCCTGCCTTTCCCCCTCAGCCTCCCTCCTTTTCTCCGTCCCAGCCTCCCTCTCTTCCTCCATCTTAAGTGTTATTAATCACCCACGTTATCGGTTTTTATCCTTTTTTCCGGGAGGTTCGGTCGTTTATGCTCCATCGTGGTCGCTTAGGATGTATTATTTGTCTTCATAGAGAAATTACGTGAAGCAGAATCAGTTTTGCTCGTATTTGTTTTTCTCCGTTTCTATCGCGGTTTTGTTTGTTTTTTCTCCGGTTTATCGTGTTTTTGTAGTTTGTTGGTGTTGTTGCTTTTTCTTCTTTTTTTATCGTGGTTTTGTTTGCTTTTCATCTTTTTTTCGTGGTTTTATTTTTCTTCGTTTTTATCGTGGTTTTATTTTTCATCGTTTTTACCGTGGTTTTATTTCTTTGTTTTTATTTTGGTTGTATTTTTCCTCGTTTTAATCGTGGTTTTGTTTAGCATCGTTTTTTTCGTTTGTTTCTTTATTTTCCGTTTACTCTTGGATTTGTTTGCGCTTTTCTTCGTTTAATCGGGATTTTATTTCCGTTTTCTTCGTTTGTATCGTGGTTATGCTTGTATTTTTCCTCATCTATGTTGTGGTTTTGTTGGTATTTTTTATCGTTTTTTTTTTTTTCGTTTTTATTGTAATTTTCTGTTTTACTTGGGAGTTTTCTTTGGATAGTTTATACTTCTGTTTTGGTCACTTAGAATCTATTTTTATCGTTCACAAGGCTGGTGAGGGACGCCTGCTCGTGGTGGCACCGATATAGTCGGCTCCGCCGCCAAAATATACACACGATCCTTAACTCCTTCTCTGTCCTCTGCTGGAAGGATGGCGAGCTGCGCAGATTCAGCCTGCAGTTCGCCTAATTCATATTCAGAAGAGCCTGTGGTTGCAACAATAACAAACAGCTACAACACGCTTTAACTCTTGCCTGACTCTGATGTTTGAATGTTTTTGTTGGGTGTTATTCTTTGTGCGTGTGTGTGTGTGTGTGTGTGTGTATTTTTGGTCCAGAGTTTCACGTCACGTCCCTGCAACTCACTCTGTTATTGGCGTTCACAAGGCTTAACCTTCAGGCTGATATTAATTTTTTTTTTTCGTTTTTGGTTGACTTTTCTTTATATTTTCTTGCTTGTATTTCCCCGATGCCTAGTGTTATATTACTTCTTTATTATATTCTTTAGAGTATTTATATTCATTTTTTCATTGTCGTTCACAGGATTTAGACAGACTTTGGTTTTGATGACTTTTACTGCCTCCTCAGCTGGTAGTTTTTTTTTTGTCTTTTTTTTTTAGTGGTTCAATATTCTTAGTTTTTTTTTTTCCATTTTCTTCGTACCTTTTCGTGCTGTAATTCATGAATAATTTTATACTTATCACAGTCATTCACTGAGCATTACGTTCAGGCTGACAGTTTTTGGTTCTTTCCAAAATACCGTTTTATGTAATTTTCACAGTTTTGTGTTTGATCGTGGCTTCGTCTGTTCTCAAATGTTATTCATCGGGCTTTACTCGTAGGCTGACTTGAGTTTTCCGTTCTGATGTTTGGTGTTTTTCATTGTTCTAGTTTCTTTGTATGTCTCAGTTCGTGTTTGGTTTTATTAGATTCACTCACCGGTGTTGTCTTTGAGGATGACTGTGTGTGTGTGTGTGTGTGTGTGTGTGTGTGTGTGTGTGTGTGTGTGTCATTTGATGGGGTCTTTGTCTTCAGTTTTTTAACTATTTTCAGGTTTCTTACCAGTTATGTAATTTTTGTTTTTTTAAGTTTTATTACATAATTATTTATTCATCGCATTATTTGTGGTGTCTGTTTTTAAATTCTTTTTGTTCGTAATTTGTTTTGCTGTCTTCATACTTCCTATTCCCCTGTTTTATGATTTTTTTATTATTTGTGCGCCAATTGTTTGTTGAAAAATTTTTCATTTTGTATTTTTTTTTTTTCGTTCACTCTTCCTTTTTGCTTTTTATAATTTAATTCTGCATTTCACGTTTTTCCTTATTTCCATAAAAGTGCCATTTTTTTCAACAGTTTATGTTCATGTTCTTATAAGTTCCTACCCTAAATAGTACGGACGGCCAAATCCAACGTGTGTCCCTTACTGTTACTCACTGCGTCACACTACCTTCCTGAAGGATGACTCTCTCTCTCTCTCTCTCATGGGGGATAGAGTGGGTAATGGTAGCTTATCTGGTGTGCTTGTACGTCTGGTGTGTGTCTGAGATGCTTGGGATGTGTCCTGAATGTGCGCAGAGACAAAGAACACTCCCTGGGATGTGCTGACGTGGTGGATAGCCTACTTGGGGTGGGTGTGACTCACAAAGGTTTCCATTTTTCTTGCTCATGTAGGCTGTAAATTATTACTCGTTCACTGTTAATTGTAAGTTTTACCGGAGTTTTGTTGTTTTTTCTTGGGTTTTCTGTTTACACTGCCATTCTATCCTCCTCTTCCTCCTCCGTCTCTTTCTGTCCATCTTCCTTCTTCACAGTCATTCCATCGTCCCACCCCTTGTCTGCCTCCACCTCCCCCCTCCCCACTCAGCTGTCGTCGTGAATTTAGCAGCGTGTCGTCAGTGGTCGTGCTCTGAGTTATGTCGTGCCGAGGTGGTCATTGCGTCAGTCGTTCCCTTCCATCCCTGGCGGCATTTTTAGCTCCTTCCACACCGTATACCGTATTTCCTTATTTAACTCTTGCTGCCACCTGGCGACTTATTGTACCGGTATTTAGATGGACCTCTCATAGCAAAGGATTTATGAGAAATTCCGATTATATCTTTTTGTACGGTGATGTGTTTTTGCTTTCCTTGCCACCAGCCGACCTATTCAACATAGGACAGACCTCTAATGTGTGTATGTTTAGATAGAGATAGAGAGATAGAGATCTGTGAAAATAGTAAAATGTTATGAAGTCGTGTCTGCCCTGCAAATTAGTTTACTCTTTAAATAGATGTGGATATACAGTAGAGAGAGAGAGAGAGAGAGAGAGAGAGAGAGAGTCTTTGACAATACTCAGTAAAATGTTATGGAGTCCTCTCTGTCCTCCAAATTAGTTAACCCTCGTCAGATAGATTGATAGACAGGTAGATGATTAAAGTGGTAGATATATAGATAGATAGATAGACAGGTAGATGGATAAACTTGTAGATAGATAAATAGATAGACAGGTAGACTGATCAATTGATAGAGAGAAAAATAGATAGATATAGGCTAGTGAGAGCGATGTGTGGAAATAGCAATATGTTATGGAATCCTCCCACTCTTCACTCTCGCATGCTCGGGACAACCATTATTATTTCAGTAAATGCCAGACGTCTTTACTGAGATAGGAGTGAGTCACAGGAGCCTGAGAGTTAAGATGCCAGCTGAATACAGACCCCCAGCATCATGTCTTGTCCCAGCACCAACATGAACCCGGGTCTTGTCAACGGGTCTGTGTCTCTCTCCGCCAACACAACCTTCTGTATAATTCTCCCATTCACCAACTCCGGCCACCCTCTTCACTTTATGCTATTATGGACTTACTAAGGATTTCAGGGGCAGTGTCCAACTGTTTTTTTTTAAATAACGTCTCAACAAAGCGTCGGACAAGGATTTAACTTTGGCAGTGCATGTTTGAGACCCCGACCTAATTTGTAAAATTATGCTTTTGTACCAAATGTGTATGATTAAGGCATTTATAAGAGTAAATGTAGGGTAAACTTAGCTAAAATCGTCAGAGGCATGCAGCGAGGCTAGCTTCGGTCACGATACAAGCCCCGCCCACAATTCGGAACGTGACGTCGGTGTGACGTAGTAGTAATCACCGACGCAAGTGGCATTTCTTTCTAACCCCCCCCCACATACTGTACTCTCTCTCTCTCTCTCTCTCTCTCTCTCTCTCTCTCACACACACACACACACACACACACACACACACACACACACACACACACACGAAGTAATATTTCACCCCTACCACAGATTCTGTTTTGTCCTTATATGAGGAGAATGTTAGCGAAAATAAGGTTTACTTGGAGGAAATTACTTATCATTTACGTGGACAATATGGCCCTTGCTACATGCTCGGTGCATGTAACAAAGAGCAGTGGTTTATTAAACTTGTTCATTGTGAACGCCCACTATCATCTGTAAAAGAATATATTTTTTTATAATGAAATAAAACTGAAAAGTAGCATTTTTAATGTGATTGATTGGCATGATTCAAAAGGAAATATATTAA
Organism: Coenobita brevimanus; assembly: GCF_032717465.1. Classification (NCBI taxonomy): domain Eukaryota; kingdom Metazoa; phylum Arthropoda; class Malacostraca; order Decapoda; family Coenobitidae; genus Coenobita; species Coenobita brevimanus. The sequence continues at coordinate 47,062,393 of NC_136954.1, read as the reverse complement.
ATTCCTCATGCGGACCCTTTCGCGGTTGTATACCGCGAAAAGCCGCATCACAAAAGCAGTCTTGCAACCTCTAGGACAATAAGAGATGCTCGCCATCGCTGAAGTTTCGGTTTGGTAACGTCTCGCCTGTCGGCGGCCGCCGCCACATCACCTCGCCCAGCGGTGCCGGCTCAGGCAGTGATTACTACTCTTCAGAAGTGAATAAGTCATATTGACGTCACAATATGTGTAAGAGGGCGATGCATATACTATGTACTAATAGGCAGTCTGGAGGGATGTACAGTCACTAAAAATCAGCCGCAGCTCAGAAATATGAGTAACCCTGAGGCATTGAATCTGAAGCAGCTTACATAAAGACAGAACTGCCACTTGCGTCGGTGATTACTACTACGTCACACCGACGTCACGTTCCGAATTGTGGGCGGGGCTTGTATCGTGACCGAAGCTAGCCTCGCTGCATGCCTCTGACGATTTTAGCTAAGTTTACCCTACATTTACTCTTATAAATGCCTTAATCATACACATTTGGTACAAAAGCATAATTTTACAAATTAGGTCGGGGTCTCAAACATGCACTGCCAAAGTTAAATCCTTGTCCGACGCTTTGTTGAGACGTTATTTAAAAAAAACGGTTGGACACTGCCCCTGAAATCCTTAGTAGGTCTGTATTCTGGGTAGCACAGGAGGCTTCGTAGCTCCTTTTCCTTAGCGATTTATCTTTGTACGCCACATACATCGTTTTTATATCGACATAGTTGGCATCAGTAAGTCAGGAGGATATTGGGGTCTTTTTTTTTTTTTCTTTTTTTTTAATGGGCAGAATAAGTAGCTAAGGAGAGGTGTCACGAACTAGCCAAAGCCACTTAAGTCCGTATTCTTGTCGGCTAAGGACGCTCCCTAACACCTTTTTCTAAGCAACTTTTTTTGTTTGTTACACATTACTGACCATGTCGTGTTACATAAAACATTTAATATCACCATACTTTGCATAAATAACGTACAAAAGGGCATTAACCAGCCATGTCCAAAAATAAATCGCTAAGGAAGACGTGCAAGGAAATTCAGCCCAGTGATATGACAAGATATAAGTCACGGCGTCATCCCTTTCCCTGTCATTCACTACTTTGCATTATATTTCCCCCTGCGACAGGTGGTTTACGTGCCACCTTCATTCCCGTGACCTTTTTTATTTTATCTTTTCTAACTAAATTATTTTATTCAGTATAGGTGAGACTTTTTACTTGAGGATTTAGACAGCCTTAGTTAACCCTTTGACTCCTACATCTCTGTCCAAAGTTGTATAAATTTGTACAGACGTAGCTTGAAATAAATAGTATCGTCACGGGACTAAGTAGGTCAGCTGTACACGAGGGAAAAGTGGTTCATCAGAAATGTTAAAATCTGTGACGAATAACATTTTCTCCAAGTAACAAAGTAATTGGTTTCTTCAAGCGTAATACAGGCGATTTTATTCACCTCTTAGAAACATGTCAGTCAGGAGGTCTAAGGCTGTATTTTAAGTGGTCACGGTCACTTACTAGCACTTCTGTTTTAGCTACTTATGCTGCACACTACGCCTCGATATTCTCCTTTTTTTTGTTGATACAAACTATGTCGATATGTTAGCGATGTAAAAAGCATACAGGTAAATGTTGAGTCGTAATATGCAAAATAAATCGTTGAGGAGGAGATGCAACGAAGCCTCCTCGGCTACCCACATTGCAACCCGTAAGGTGGTATTCTCGTCAGCTTAGGTGGCTCTCAAGCACCTGTATCTTAGTGATTTATTTTGCTTATTACGCCTGGATAATCACTTGTCCGCAATTTACGCATCCTTGTTGGACGAACGCATGTGAAGGTTGAGAGGAGTGGAAGAGAGTTGTTTGAGAGGACTAAAGATTAGGATAAGAAGGAGAAGGATAGAGACAGGAATGGATGGAGAGACGGACTGGAGGAGGCGGCGGCAGAGTTACACAGAGGTCAAGGTGCTTCTTCCACACAGACCTTACTTACGTTGAGAGACGGAAAGACAATATTCTCCAGCCAAGGACGGGCCTCGAGGAAGGAAGGGGTTCGTGAAGGGTTTATACGATAGAATCCATTAAGTTCGAAGAGTCTGTATTAAGCTGAATAAAATCGTCTGCGGAAGCAACAAGAGCACTTATCATCCACCTGAGGAGCAACCCGGACAAATGGCTGTGTGTGTGTGTGTGTGTGTGTGTGTGTGTGTGTGTGTGTGTGTGTGTGTGTGTGTGTGTGTTTTAATCTCCCTCTTTATCTATTACACGTCTTATACCATTACACAGTCACATTAATATCCTATCCAGTTCTAATTACTCATGTTCTTCGTTTGTCGTATATACACGTAGTTAACCTTTAAAATTACCAGTTTCCTCTCTGCCGTTATAATTTTCTACCTTAATGTCACATGGCTTTTGTTTCCTGGCGGTAGATAGTTCATTCATTCATTTATTCTCATATTTTCTTTCTCTTTCAGATCGGGACGTGGAGCGACACCCGAGGGCTGGAAACAGTGGCGGTCAAGTACACGAGCCACATGACTGACCGGGTGATGGCTGACAGATCTTACATCGTTACATCCATATTGGTGCGTGTGTATCTCTCTCTCTCTCTCTCTCTCTCTGCCGACCTCCAGATTTAAGCGATATTTTAAGTGAGTCTCGGTATTTTTCAATTACCCGTTTAATGTCCTTTTTAACTCATTTAGGGATTTTGTATAACATTTAATTTTATCTTCCATTTTCCCTTAGTTTCCTCCTTTTAAATATTTTCACTCTGTGATGCGGCTTAGTGCCATTTGGTCTTTGTTACCTGGTGCTGCCTTTTCATCTCTCTCTCTCTCTCTCTCTCTCTCTCTCTCTCTCTCTCTCTCTCAGAAAGAGGAATTTTATATATATTAGTTGAAAAATTAGTGTGATCCCATTTTCCTTAGGTTAATATAGCGGCCCCGTTTTCTGTCATCACAGGAAAAGCCATTCTTGATGCTAAGGAAGGACGGTAACTACACTGGCAATGATCGTTACGAGGGATACGCTAAAGACCTCGCTGACCTCTTGGCATCCTTCCTCGGAATTAACTGTGAGTATATGAGTTTGGGGGCTTGTGCTGGAAAATGAGGAGGTGTTAGAGGGTAACGTAGTATTTCTGGGGTATCTTAAGGTAAATTTCTGGGAATCATCCCTACAAGGGCTAAGCTGAAGACCTCTTGACCTCTTTCCTCAGAATTAATTGTATTTGATTTTTGGCCATATCGAGAGGATGGAGAGCGAGAGGCTGACGAGGAGGGTGTATGTGAGTGAGGTGGAGGGTGGATAGGGAGGGGGAGGCCAAGGATTGAGATGGAGGGATGGAGTGGAGAGGTAAATGAGAGAGGGGTGTGTGCACTGGGAGCAGAGTAGTGAAATGGCGGGGGACGGGGCGACATGGAGGCGATTTTTTTGTGGCCACCCATTACGGGATTAAAGGAGTCTGGCAATTGATATATAGATATTTGATTTTTCAATGTATTTTTAGGGGTAAGGAATAAATTTGAGTGGTTTGCGTCTTGATCAGTTTATTTCATGAGGTATTTGTGTAAGCAGGTATGAAATCTGTTTATAATACTACATTTTTTGGTGTTTGAGGTGAAGATGTTATTTCTGATTCTTTTTTTAAATTTCTGAGAGCACATGGTATTTTCTGGCTTCCATCTGACGAAAGTAATCAATTTAAGGTTTTTGCCTTATGTAATGAGGTTACCATATTAGAGGTAAACTAAACAGTTTCGTAGGTTTACAACTTCTAAGGTACTTGTGTATTTTCGGATTGTTTTGTTGGAGATTGATATTTATGCAGTTTTACAGTCGTAGGGAATGTTTGCATGGTATGTCGGGGTTGGGGGGGCGGAGTTCTTGTTGGCTACGTGACGCGGTTCAGTTGCTGGGGCCGTTTCAACGTAAAACCGGTTCCACTTGACAGGGAATTTTCAGAATGCCCCTCTTATACACCCACCCTAACTGCCCTCTGATAGGTGTCGTGTACCCGTAGCTGTTTGGCCCTCAACAGTTATTATACCCCCGGAGTGTTGAGGCGGTCACTGGGTGTGTAGGCAAGGGGGGGGGGAAAGGAGTTGGGGGGGAAAGTGAGAGGGGAACAAAAGAAAAAATAATATACAACAAAAATACTCGGTTTTTAAGTACTTAAATGGAGATGTCAGAGGTAAAGAGTTAACGTGTGTTTTAATATTGTCGATGACTTGGACGCATTTTGTTATTATATTCATGAAAATTTCGTAGTATTTTGTTCAGTTGAGGAAGTTTCTACCTGTGTAAAGGTTAATTGCCCATGTATCTATCTATAACGACCTAGACGCCATAATCCCGTAAAGGGTGGCCATTTGTCTTTTTAAGGGGAGGGACACTAACCCTACGCCAGTCAACTTGTTGACACGTAGGGAACACATAACAATTGATAATATGGCTACCACCTAGCGTTGTACAAGGTTTCCTGGCTTACAGGAAACCATGATGCCTGTCATTCAATGTAAAGACACCTGAAAAAGAAAAATCGACAGGAAAGATGGGAGAAAAAGGTGGGAGTAATAGGAAGAGAAGAGGGCAAACACAAGAAGAATGAAACAGGTGATGGATAAGTAGGGAGCACTACATCAAGTGAGTGGATGATGGTTGGCACAACCTACCACACAAGGTTAATCGTGAGGTATCAATTCTTTGACGGGCAAAATTTCTCTAAGCCGAATAGAATCGCCCTGTGATTGTGCAGAATAAGTGAAAGCGTGTATAGATTGTGAAAGTGTTATTTTAGGAGACATAAATTTCTTTGTCTTTAGTGGCAGTTACTTTCGTTTTCGTGGTGGAGATGCAGGATATATTTATGGCGCTTTAGGAATTTCTTTCACAACAGTGATTGCCCTCTTAGTTTATTGTAACCTCTGACTATTTTGTTTCGTATAATGACAGGAATATCAGAAGGACGTGAATGAATTTGTTTGAAAAAAAAAGTTAAAAAAAAAGTCTGAAACACATGTAAGGGCAATGGTGCTGCCTCAGTGGAGGTACGGGCTCTTTGAGTGATCTTGTTTAATAAGGGCATCTTCTTCCTTGCTTGTAGGGTTTTGTCTCTGTCGCATAGTTATGTTATTGTATACTTGGTGCCCTCTTTCCTATTAATCTGTTACTCACTCGTCTGTGTCCCACAAGACACATTGCAGCGTGTGAAGGTTATTGTATTTTCTGTAGATCACATATTGTTTCCTTATCGATTTCCTCTTGTTAATGTACTTACCCACAGTTTTTTTTTTTTTTTTTTAATTTCCCCTAGATATTAACTTTGAACACCTGTGGTGCCCAGTAATTTATATATCTCATAATCATATTCTCTTGTTAATGCTAGCCTGTGTATCTGTTAACCTATTTACTCACGGGATTTTTTTTCCAGACACATTGCAACTTGTGAAGGACAACAAGTACGGTGGCCAGAACGATGGCCAGTACGGTGGCTGGGACGGCATGGTGGGGGAGCTGGTGAGACAGGTCAGTGTTGCCTTAATTGTACTTCAGTTACCCTCCATTGGTTTTCTCTTCTTCATTTTCTTTTAAATACTTCTCTCACATGATGTAAGTTTAAGTTTCATCTTACATCTTCAGACTAAGTTGAGGCCCTATTCAGCTTTGGAGAAAGTTGTAGAACTAGTGGTACTATATTGCCGTCATTTAACCTTACATTACAAGAGGTCTCCTAAACTTTAAATAAAAACCGTCTGGGAGACAGAGAGAGAGAGAGAGAGAGAGAGAGAGAGAGAGAGAGAGAAATCCCCCTCACCTAGGTTACAGTGTATAATTATAACCTGGCAAGGAAGAAGTTGAGAGGCGGAAGAGAGAGTTGTATGTAGAAAGAAAGAGAGAGGTGAAAAGATTAATAAGAGAGAGTAAGAAGAGAGTGGATGAGGAATTTGGAAGGAATTTAAGTGTAAAGTGGAGGGACTGTAAGAAAATGTTCTGGAAAGAGGTGAAGAGAGTAAGACAGGGTGGAAGTGAAGTTAGCAGGGGAGTGAAAGATAAAAATGGTAGATTACTAGTGGAGAAGGGAGAAAAAGTGAGCAGATGGAGAGAACACTTTAAGGAATTGTTGAACATAGAGGATGGAAGTAATGCGAGTACAAGTGGCTGGGGAATGGCTGGAAGAAGAAGGGAGGTGAGAAGTCAGGAAGAAATCAGTAGGATAGAAGTTGTGGAAGAAATGAAGAAAGTCAAATTGGGGAAAGCCCCAGGAATTGATGGAGTGTGTGGTGAAATGCTGAAACATGGGAGAGATAATAGTAGAATGGATGTGGACGATGTGCAGATTGGCCTAGGAGGAAGGTAGAGTCCTGGAGGATTGGAAGTCAGGTATAATTATTCCCTTGTACAAAGGAAAAGGGGAAAAAGAAGTGTGTGGTAATCATAGGGGCATTTGTCTTCTTAATATAATAGGAAAAGTGTATGGTAGGATACTTACTGACAGAGTCAGAGAAAGAAAAGAGGAATTAATTGGAGAAGAACAGGAAGGCTTTAGGAAGGGAAGAGGTTGTGTAGATCAGATATTCATTCTTGGATCTTTAATGGAAAAGTTTCTAGAGAAGGGAAAGAAGTTGTATGTGGCTTTCATGGATTTGGAGAAAGCATATGACAGGGTGGATAGACAAGGATTGTGGAAAGTATTAAGATTATATGGAGTAGGTGGGAAGTTGCTGAATGCTGTGAAGAGTATGTATGATGGTGCTAAGGCTGCAGTGCGTGTGGATGGTGAACTGAGTGAATTTTTCTCTTTGAAGGTTGGGTTGAAACAGGGATGTGTCATGTCTTCATGGTTGTTCAGTCTGTACATGGATGGGGTAATAAAAGAGGTACAAGGTAGGGTAGTGGATGTTGGAGTGGCCCTGGTGAGAGAGGGTAGTGTTTGGAAACTCCCTGTACTGTTGTTTGCAGATGATTCTGTGTTGTTGAGTGAAGACGAAGGGGAGCTGCAAGGCTTGGTGGATGAGTTTGGGAAAGTGTGTATGAAACGGAATCTAAAGGTGAATGTAAGGAAGAGTAAAGTGATGGTCTTTGAGAGAGGTGAAGTCAGTGAATGTACAGCGAAGTTGGATGGTGAGGAATTGGAAAATGTGAGTATGTTTAAGTACTGGGTAGTGTGATGAGTAAGGATGGAGGTTTGGAGGGTGAAGTGCTTGAAAGGGTACAGCAGGGAAGAAAGGTTGCTGGTTCTTTGAAAGCAGTGATAAGAAACAGGGAAGTGAGCATGGAAGTGAAAAAGTTACTACATGACAGTATTGTGATACCAGCTCTAACGTATGGAAGTGAAGCTTGGACGTTGTTGGAAGGACACAAGTCAAGAGTGAGAGCAGTGGAAATGAGTTCACATGGAGAGATAGGCTGACAAATGAGGATATAAAGGAGCATTGTTGTGTGAATGTGGATGTGATAGGAAGCGTTAGGAGGAATACACTGAAGTGGTTTGGCCATGTGGATAGGATGGAGAGTGAAAGACTGACGAAGAGAATGTATGTGAGTGAGGTGGAGGGGGGGGAGAGGGAGGGGGAGGCCGAGGATGAGATGGAGGGATGGGGTGGAGAGGTATATGAGAGAGGGGTGTGTGAGTTGGGAGCAGGGCAGTGAAATGGCGGGGGACAGGGCGACGTGGAGGCGATTTGTTTGTGGCCACCTCGAACGGGATTGAGGCGTCTGGCAATAGATAGATAGATAGACCAAAATTATTCTTGCCATGTTGGATTCCTGACATGCTTGTGAATGAGATAAAAAAAGAAAGAGCCTTTATTTTATATATGGTGGGGGCGCTCACCATCCACTCACTCGATGTAGTGCTGCTCTACGGGTGCCTCTACACTAAGTAACAAGCCAAATGGTTTCCTGTATACCAGGAAGTCATTTACTATGCTGTATGGTAACCACATAACCAAATGATAGCACCTGGTGGTTAGTGGGTAATTAAGGCGCCCCAATCAGATTGAGCCTATGCAGGTTTATATCCAAGGGATGTTTGAGGTTTATTGCTCACGTAATGCCACTCAGGGATGAGTGAGGCCGGTCACTCACCTTAAATGTCAGGACCAACATGCCTAGACCCGGGCTTCTCTGTTCCTCATGGGGCAACACAGGATTAGATGATGAACGAATGAATGAAATAAAATATGCAACCCGAATAATCCCCTTTGAAAAGAAAGAAAACGTCAGTCAAATTAGTCTCTCTCTCTCTCTCTCTCTCTCTCACACACACACACACACACACACACACACACACACACACACACACACACACACACACACACACACACACACACACACACACACACACACACACACACACACACACACACACACACACACACACACACGATGCAAGGTCAGATAGAAGTGACATTGGATGAGTGGATATAAATGAATACTGATGTTTGAATAGATAAATAGATAGATGTTATCCTGGGTCCATCTCACAAGGTTTGATGAGAGGCCCCCAAATCTGATGACTTAAAATGTCTTTATCACTGTATTAATGACAATTTATTTACGTTCTGTGTACTAGACAGTATTATTTATACTGTCGTGAACCATCATTGTGGGGAGTGTACTGTATGAATATTTATCTGTCTATCTATCCATAGCCCGACGCCCTAATCCCGCAAAGGGTGGCCGCAGACAAAACGCCTCCAAGTCACTCTGTCACCCACCATTTGACTACCCTCCCCCCAACTCACCCCCCCCCTCCCTCATATACCTCTCAACTCCATCCCTCAACCTCATCCTCGGTCTACCCCTCCCTCTCCCTCCCTCCATCTCACCTACATACACCCTCTTAGTCAGTTTTTCATTCTCCATTCTCTCCACATGTCCAAACCACCTCAGTGTATTTCTCCTAATCTTCTCAACCACATTTTTTAAAATTACGAATAGTAACGTATTTAGATCATCATCATCATCATCATCATCATCATCATCATCATCATCATCATCATCATCATCGTCCCGCCCTTTTAACACCTGCAGGTGGGGTTTGGTAGGGTACAGCAAGCCTGGAGTAGAAAAAATACGTTAGTCGGAGAACTAATCAACAGTATGCCCAAAAAAGTGGGCCACATAACCCATTCATTCACCATGGAAATCCCAGGAATCTTTGCCGTAATATTAATAACCTAAAAATATATAATAACCTAAGGTAATAATATATAAACTGTGAATTCAGCGTTGCCTGTGACAGTTTGTGTAGAAAAGTATCAAGGTTGTTCGTGACGAAGCCAACTCGAATAAACCAAGTCTCTGTTCTGAAATTTTTCTGTAGAGAGTAATACGAAAATGATATAACAATTTAAATGAATAAAATAAAAATGTAATACATAACGTATATAATACACAAAAAGATTCACATGTTTGCAGATCATACATATATCACGGTTAATGGTGAAGGTTACCTAGTTTCCGGTGCGGATCTAGTTTGTTATTTGTTTAGTGTACTCCGCTAGTGTGACCGTGAGCGTGAGTGAGTGGCCTGAGGTCAGTGTCCACCTGCTTTGGTGAGAATGTGGCTGATTTGTTTGATCAAGATGATGTCATGATTTCACGCTTGGAAGGTATTTATCAATTATGCATAGCTACTGTTTACCAGTACATTTATATTAGTCATGAGTTAGAACTGTTAGGGTGTTGGTTATACTAACTTGGTAGTTAATTGTAATTTTCCTATTGTGTAACCCCAGTTGCTACATTATGTAATTTATATTTCAATAACTGGATAGATGCGTGGGGGCATGTGTTAAAGTACCGGGGGTTATATATTCTATTGCAGCGTTTCTTAACCTGGGGTGCTAGCACCCCCAAGGGGTGCTGAAATCAATTTTAGGGGGTGCTGGAAAATGCTGCATTATATTTTTTCTTACTGAATTTGCTTAGTATTGGCATCCTTGATTTTTTTTTTTTTTTTTTTTGAGACCATAAAGTAAACTGTTAGGCAGTACTTCACTTCACTTTAACCCTGCAGTAGTGTAGCAACTGCAGTCCCAGTAACCACATGTAGAGGGGTGCTGGACTGAGACCTTATTACAGAGGGGGTGTTGAGGTCGGAAAAGGTTATGAAACGCTGTTCTGTTGTAATGTAATAATGTGCGTTCAGTGGTAAGAGCTCGATTCTGGCTGTTAGTTCCTTTGGGGATGGAGGCAGTTACGTTACTCCCCACTCAGGTGATATACAGCTAAAGTGGAATCATTGGTTTTTATTAGTCATTTATCTTGATTACCTCAACTGTCACGTTTATAATTTACGATTTTTTTAATGCAAGGAAGAAGGAGCCAAAGGCCAGGAGCCCACAAATGGTTCTCTCCAAGAAAAAACAAAAACAAGAAAACAGAAAGCCACTGCAGTTTATCTGTTTAAAGATCATTTAGTCTGTTAACTTTAGTATTACAATGCATAGCTGCAGCCAGGAATATCGTTCCACATCATAGAGAATACAGTACTTCACCTAGAACATTGTATTCAGAGGAATTTGTTAAGGTCTTGGGATCCCGTTACTAGGTTTCGAGAGTCAATACTCGGTGTCTACGTGTTATCATGGGCGAGTCAACAGACTGGTGTCCGTAGCGGTACCTTATATTGATTTAAGGTTATATTCTGTGCGCTGTTTTACCGTGAGTTTTTTTCCTCTTTTCTCCACGGTATGATTAAGTGAACTCTTTCAAGTCGAAACTTGTGTGAATGAGCTTAATTTACGGCAAGACATATCTTTCATCTGTGGACTCCTAATGCACTAAAGGAAGAAAATATGCACCGGTCAGTGTCAGATACTGCTGTGAAATAACCCTCAAATGGAAGTAGGAGACGGAGAAGAAAGGGGACGAGAGGAGGAAGATGTGAAAGTGGGAAGAGGTAGTGTAACATGACAAAAGAAGGAATAAAAGGAGGAGGAAGAGGAGGAGGAGAGTAGGTGGAGAAGGAACAGAGAGATGTAGAGAAAGAGGAGGAGGTGAGGAAGTGAAGGCGTTGGACGAAGAAGAATGTAAGAGTGGAAGAGGAGCAAAAGGGAGGGGGAAACGAGCAGAGGAAAGGTGAATACGAACAGAAAAAAAAAAAACGGAGAGGAAGGAGGAAAAGAAGTGAAGGGTAATGACGATAACAAGAGGGGACAGAGGAAAGATAACAGGGGGAAGAAAAGGAAAAGGAAGATCAGTAATTAAAATAACAGTAATAATAATAATAATAATAATAATAATCTACTTATCTATATACCTAGTATGCTTCCCCCAAGGAAAGGGAGGTAACTGAGACAGGACGACACACTCCCCATTTACTCATCCATTCAAACACATTCATTCGCATCTTAGCCCCATAGGGGAGAAGGGACAGATCCTCACCGCACCACACCGCACAAGGGTCAACTGCGCAGTGCAATCAGTGACATCCGCATCAGGACCCGACAGCAGAGCTGGTTTACCCCTGCCACATGATAATAGACCCATCCGCTTACCCGCAACTGACCTGACTAGCTGATCAGACCAAATGCGGAGAATATCCCCTCAGGGCTGCGTCATCATTTATTCATTCACAATTTCTCTCCATTTATTTCTGTCACGCACAGCCACTCTTCCTTGCTCAACAGACATCCCTCTTGCATCCAGCGCTTTCTTCACACTGTCCATCCATCCTATTCGTGGTCTCCCTCTCAGCCCTACACCTCTCACATCAGATCTAGTTATCTTTTTCACCAATCGCTCATTATCCATTCTCTCCATATGCCAAAACCATCGCAACACCCTCTGCTCAACTCTACCAGCCATCTCCTGAACAACTTCAGTTCTCCTTCGCACTTCATCATTTTGCACTCGATCCATACGCGTCACTCCACAGATACTCCTCAGACACCTCATCTTCATTACATTCAAACTTTTCCTCTCTGCTACACCCATATTCCATGTTTCAGCCCCATATAACGCAGTCGGTTCCACAACACCCTCATACAGCCTTCTCTTTACATCCATTCTAAGCAAACGACATCTAAACACTTTTTTCATTCCTCCCAGCACCTTTCCTACTTCATTCATTCTCAACTTCACTTCTGCATCTATTCTTCCATCCACAGCAACATGTGACCCTAAATATTTAAAACACTCTTCCTCCTCAAGCAACTCACCATTCAGAACTATATTCATCCTCCTACTATATACCAACCTCGTACACTTCATCACTTTACTCTTGTTCTCATTTACTTTCAAATTCCTCCTATCACACATCCTTCCAAACTCCTCTACCAACTGTCTCAATCTCTCTTCTGAATCAGCCACCAGTGCAGTATCATCTGCAAACAGCAGCTGCTTCAGATTCCACTCTCCACCATCATCATTCACCAGACTCAGACCTCCACCTAAAACTCTTGCATTCACCTCCCTTGCAACACCATCCATATAAATATTAAACAAACAAGGTGACATCACACATCCCTGTTGCAGCCCCACTCTCACGGGATACCAATCACTCACAGCATTTCCCACTCTTACACACGCTGTACTATTTACATAAAAACTTTTCACCCCTTTTAGTAACCTACCATGAAGTCCATACAATCTTAAAACAGTCCACAAAGCCTCCCTATCAATTCTATCATACGCCTTCTCTAAATCCATGAATGCCCAAAACACATCCTTGCCTTTCGCTAAATACTTTTCACACACTTGTCTCACAGCGAACACCTGATCCACGCATCCCTTCCCTCTCCTAAAGCCACACTGCTCATCACCAATCACTCCCTCTGTACCCTCTCTAACTCTCATAATTAACACTCTACCATACACCGTACCTACAACACTCAACCGACTTATACCCCTAAAGCTAGTACAGTCATACTTATCACCCTTGCCTTTATACAATGGGACCACGCAAGCAATTGCCCAGTCAATTGGCACCATACCTTTCACAAAGCACACATTCAACAGTCTTACTAACCAGTCAACAATAGTCACTCCACCACCCTTCAGGTATTCCACAGCACACCCATCCATACCTGCAGCTTTCCCTGTTTTCATCTCCTTTACTGCCTTCTCCACTTCCTCCTTCGTGATCAAAGAATCATTCAACTCTCCCAACACATTTATTCCTTGCACCCTTCCATCCGCCACAGTCTCAGCCACCCTTTCCTCCTCTACATTTAACAATCTTTCAAAATACTCTGCCCATCTCTTCCTTACTGCATCCATCTCAGTTAACATCCTTCCATTCTCTGCTTTTACTCGCTCTTCCTTCCCAGACTCTCCTTTTCGCACCCTTTTAACCTCCTTCCAGAACATTTTCTTATTCTGTTGAAAATTCTCAATCAGCCGCCTACCCCACCTCTCATCTGCTGCCACTTTAGCATCACGCACAGCCCTTCTCGCCCTATTCTTCTTTTCCTTATACCTCTCATATGACACCTCATCCTTCCTTTGCAGCCACACTTCATATGCATGTCTCTTCTCAGCCACAGCCATACGTACTTCCTCGCACCACCATTCACTTCCTTTTCTTACACCACCACCCACACGTCTCACACCACACACCTCTTCTGCATGCCCCACCACAGCACTCTTAAACAATAATAATAAAAGGAAAGCAGGGAGGAGGATAAATAATAATACTAAGAGGAGAAGATTAACTTTAATTTCACAGCAACATGGCTTGTAAACTAGAAACAACACTATGAGGATAAGGAGGATGTCTGACTTCCTCGAATTGATGGAGCTAATCTAGACTGGATCTAAATCCTCACTACTATACGTATGTTTACAGTTTACCAAGTGGAACGTATGTCAAAATTTAGCGTGTGGAGATTTTCGGTAACAGCCATAAGAAGCACACGTAATTTATGAATGAAACCCCAACCTGTATAAAGAGGGACATGACTGGCTGAAGTGCTGAGCATTGAGAAAGATAAGTTCTTCCTTTACTGTACGAGTATATTCGTTAATGGCGGGCGCTTATTGTGTCGTAATATAAGCGGTTCCGTGGACGTAATGAAATAAGTAGTGTATAGCAAATAAACGGGATATATCAGTGTCCTGGGGAGGAGAGGGGTTGTGTGAAAGTGAATGAATTGTTTGTGTGTGTGTGTGTGTTTTGTATGTGTAGATGGGGGGGGGATGGTGACTCTGGAAAGTGTTGGGGGTCTGTGTATGTCTGTACTGCTGTAAAGGGGATTGGTATGTGTGTGGGGGGTATAGTGGAGCATAACGCAAAACGGTTTGTTTATCAATTAATTATCAGCATCACAGAGAATTCTCAGCATCGCGATACATTACTGTTATGATGATGATGATTAATGTTTTTGTTTTTTCCATTTTGCTTCGTTAAAAAGGCTCCAACATACTTCCAAACTCATACATTTTCTCTGGGCAACAGGAGGCGGACATAGCGATCGCGCCACTAACCATCACATCTTCGAGGGAACAGGTAATCGACTTCACCAAGCCCTTCATGACCCAAGGCATCTCCATCATGATCAAGAAACCCGCCAAGGAGAAACCCGGAGTGTTCAGCTTCATGTCGCCACTCTCCCACGAGATTTGGACCTGCATCGTCGTCGCCTACGTCGGGGTTTCCATCGTCCTGTTCCTTGTCAGCAGATTCAGCCCCAGCGAGTGGAAGGTGAGGTAGTTAGGGGAATGTACGGGTGAGGTGATGGTTACTTTGGTGAGGGAAGTAACTGATGTGTAAAAGGAATGCTGAGCCTCAGTCGACGGGCTGTCAAGTTTACACACACACACACACACACACACACACACACACACACACACACACACACACACACACACGGGGTGTAACTGGTAATAATAATAATAATAAAATAATAATAATAATAATAATAATAATAGTAACATATGTAGCCATATCCTCCCCTCCCCTTTCTCCTGCAGGTGACAGAGATGTACGGCAAGTCAAGTGTCAGCAACGACTTCAGCATCTGCAACAGTCTGTGGTTCACCCTGGGGGCGTTCATGCAACAAGGGGTCGATATCTGCCCAAGGTGAGCTGCAGTTACATAGATACATACATCATACAGATAATAACCTTTTTTTTTTCCTACGAGGTTTGGTTTAAATATTAAAGGAAAGACTTGCTCCATGATTACAGGTATTAAAGGGTCACGGAACTCTGGCCTGAACAGGTGAGAATTATTAATGCTGATACACAGACCGTACATATATTACGGTTATTTCTCGGTTGTCTGGGTTTTATGTTAGTAGAAAGACTTACTTGATAATTGCTGGTCTAAAGAATCCTAAAAGAGAGAGAGACAGACAAACACATACAAAGTCATGGTCTCAGGTTCACCCTGGGGAATACATGCAACAGAGGATTGATTTCTATGCAAGGTTAGGTACAACTGCAGTATTATATTGACTATACTGGGTTTATGGCCTGTGTTTTTCTAGTTGGTCTGACGTAAATATTTATAGATAGGCTTCATGATAATTATATCCATCCATCCATCATCCAATCCTATGTCGCCCCATGAGGAGCGTAGGAACCCGGGGCTAGGCAAGTTGGTCCTGACATTTAAGATGAGAGTGACCAGCCTCACTCATCCCTGAGGGGCATTACGTGAGCAATAAACCCCAACAATCCCTTGGATATAAACCTACACAAGCTCAGTCCGACTGGACCACCTTAATTACCTATTAAACAAGCAGGCGCTGTAATTTGGTTATATGGTTACCACCCAGCGTTGTAAATGGTTTCCTGGTGTAGGGTACAGGAAACCATTTGGCATGTCACTCAGTGTAGAACTACCCATAGGCAGAAGGAAGAGGAAAGAAAGACAGAAGAGAGAGTGTAAAGTCACCAATAGGCAGAAGAAAATGGAAAGAATGAAGGAAAGAAAGAGAGATGAGGAAGGATGGAAGAGAGGAAAGGGCAGACACCCAAAGCAGCACTGGATCGAGTGAGTGGATGGTGAGCGCCCCCACCTACCACATACGTTTAAAAACCATATCTGAAGAGCAGCGAGAAACATACATCAACCATACAGGCTTTATGTACGGTCTCCATCAAAAGTCCTGTCACTTCTGCCCATCATGAGCCTTGAAAATCAGTGTGGTGAATCCATAGCACCCGACTCTGATGACTTTATACCAGTGCCATACCAAATCATCGATGTTGGTTGCCGCTGATTCACTGGACTGATTATTGAACCCCATGGAGAGAAAAGCAGGAGAGGCGACAGGACTTCTGATGTTTAGTGTACCATATGTTTATTTATTTTAATTTTATTTATGTAGAGATGGTTCGGCTTTACTGTTTATAATAACTGGTGAATCCATGTTTATCGGAGAAACAGGCAGAAAAAGAGAATGTATGGCTAAATGGGCTTAGTTTGTGTGTGTGTGTGTGTGTGTGTGTGTGTGTGTGTGTGTGTGTGTGTGTGTGTGTGTGTGTGTTTGTTTCATCCATCCCCTCTCTCTCTCTCTCTCTCTCTCTCTCTCTCTCTCTTCCGTTCCTTTGCTTGTTGCTGTCGTGGGAGGCTTCGGGGGCATCGACTGGGGCTTGATGTGCGGGGAGCTCTAGCAGGGTACCTTCATTACCTCCACAGACGTGGAGGCCTGGTTGCAAGATGGCCTTCAAGTCCATTCTGCTCTCCTCTCTCCCCCCTCCTTGGGCCCAGTCGTTGCCTCAACTAATTTTACAAGGCACTATTCTTTTTCTATCACTTCTTCTTTCGTTTTCTCATGTCTCTCCCTATGCTATCATTTGGCTTTAAATGGCTTGGACTTTTCCACATTCATAAAAATTCTCATCATTTACCACGCATAAGTTGCAACAGGAAGGACTGGGTGTGCCCTTGGGCTATTGTCTTGGCCAGTGGTGTGGGTCATGGTGGTTCGGCACCACCGCAGTGTGCAGACCTCTGCAGAGGGACCCTCTGTGGAGGCGGAACCGTCGCTGGGCTGCGGCTGTTGGTTCCGGGGGTGCTGTGGCTCAGTGGCAGGACTCTCGGTCATTGGCCGGTGACCCTTTGATGTGCAGGGAATCTTTGTCCTCTGGTGCAGTGTCGCTATCCCTTCCAGGGTAGGGTAATGGGTGCACACTGGAGTTTGACCCCATTGGGGTCGTTGGCCGGGCCTCTAGACTCGGGGTTTCGCCCTTAATGTCCTTCCTTTTTCAACCCTCATGATGAGCCTTTCCTGTTTCATATACCATTATGGATTTGGATATTAGTTCCCCTTCCCCCGGTTCTGCCGCCGACCTGACCCAGGTAACGACCTCGGCTTCTCTTTCGGACATCCCACCGACTGCCTCCACTTTTCCGCATCTTTCCTCCTCCCCCTCACCCTCATCTTCTTCTCCTCCAATTTCTGCCCAGTCCTCCTCTACTAGCTCCTCCTCTATCATTACTCTAGAACCTTATCTTCCTCTTACCTCATCTACCTTTTCCACGCGTATCTCTCGTCCTCGTCCATCTCTACTCCCATTTCCTTAGCAAACAGAACATGACAAATTCCAAGCTTTGTTCGGCCCCCGGACCTGGACCAAGTTTTTTGACATTCCCTCAACTGCCCCTCTAGCAGGCGATGACCTGCTTTTTCAGTGTTGCCTATTGAAGCAGGTGGGCAAAGATGTCCAATTTACGTCTCGTCCAGATGGCTCTCATATTGTAACAGTTCAGTCCAAAGAACAGGCGACTGCGATGACCAGTTTACTTAGTCCTGCCGGTACACCGATTATTGTAACAAAAAATGTTCCCCTCAGTTTTTGTGTAGGAACAGTCTTAGTTCCCACTTATGTCGATCTTGGTGACCGTCAGTGGCCAGAGTGTTCTCCTCTTATCCAGGAGATTTTAGAACTCCGGGGTCATAAAGTTGTTACGGTACAGTGTTACTCGCTTCCTCCTACGCATCGCTGCCACTATTCTATAAATATTGCAAAAATCCATTTTGACAGCCGTAACTTACCTACCACTGTTATGCTTGGTGGTCTCAAGCTAAACGTTAAAGAATCTCCCCAACTCCCTCGTCAATGTCGTGCTTGCTTGAAGTTTGGACACCCCCTGAAATTTTTGCAGATCCACTCCTATGTGCCGCATTTGTTCATCTTCAGATCATAAGGATGATGAATGCCCCTCGGATCATCACTGCTGTCCTAATTGTAGAGGTGAGCATACCGCCACTGATTGTCGTTGCCCTTCGTATAAATTTGAATGTGAGGTCCACTGGACTCCGCCGGGCTGAAGCTTGCCGGGAAGCACAACGTCAAGGCTATACAGATGCAACTGCCACAGCCTATCGTCTCTATTCTTCTGTTGCAACCTCAGATGTCTTTGTCACTTCATCGTCCTCTCTCTCGTTTTCTTTACAGCCTTCTTGTTCTCTTTTTGCGGCCCAACCTTTGTCTGTTTCTCTCTCAACCACCTCTTGCCCTTCTTCGTCCACCCCTATTCCGTTATCAAATTCCTTTTCAGTTCTCGGTTCCTCTACTTCCACCTCTCTTTCCTCTACCCCACCTACGTCATCATCTACTTCCGCACCCGTGTCGCATCCTTCCTGTTCTTGGCCACGCCTCTCCCACCCTGCCACTCCCCTTCAGTCAGTTAAGAAACGTAAAGCCCATCGTGGGTCGGATCCTGTTCCCCTAAAGCGCTGCATGCCTCCTCTCTACTCCAGGTCTGACTTCCCTCCACTTTGTCATGCATCTTCAGATGACAGTTCTCCCGAAACTATCCAGAAAGTTATACGGTTTCTTCAGGATACCTCTTCACCATTGTTTGTTCCAACCACTGCTGCAACCATCCCCATTTCCACTTCTACAATTACCGTTTCTGCCGATGTTCACTCTCCTCCTCTCACTCTTCCTTCCACTCCTCTTCCCCCTGAGGCTGCAGCGTCTACATCCTCTACTTCATCAGTAATCTCTCTGTTACTTCCTCCTTTCTTTTCTTCCCCCGCCTCAACTTCCAGTAAGCCTATCGTCAAATCCCTTTTAGACCTTCCTTTGCCTCCAGGGGAAGAAACCCCCTTCCCTCACCACCGTTCTTCCTTGCCCAAGTCATGCCCTACCACCACTCAGTTCTCCAGTGGTTCTGCAGTACCCACTATCCTTACTCAAAGGTAACCTCTTCTTCAACAAACATAGCTTTTTAGCACCATCAGTTTTGTCATTGTTCTGATCCTCTGTTTTATGTTACGATGTCTATTTTACAGTGGAATTTACGCAGTTTTACCTCACAGTGTAACGACTTAGGTTATTTGCTTTCTGCTCACCAACCATTGGTGCTTTGCTTACAGGAGACTCGCCTTCAGGAGTCCCCACCTCCTGTCCCCAATTATACCTTTTTTAGCTCACCTCATTCCATTTCTAATATTTGCATTTTGATCCACCATGCGGTTCCATTTGAACCATTACAAATTTCTACTGAGCTCCTCGGCGTTATAGCCCGCACATTTCTTGGACGTTGGTTAACAATTGTTTCCCTCTATTTCTCCCCCTCAGTGGCACTTGATTTTTCAGCATTAGCCATCCTGCTCTCCAATCTCCCTTCTCCGTACCTTTTATTTGGCAATTTTAATAGTCGAAATCCCCTGTGGGGTGATTCTGTTACCAATCCTCGTGGTCGACTGATGGGATCTTTCATTTACCATCATGAGCTTCTTGTCCTCAATACTGGTATTCCCACCCACTTCGATGCACATACGCATACCTTTTCCTGCATTGACCTTTCTTTGTGTTCTCCATCTCTTTCTCTTGACTTCAATTGGTCTGTCCTTCAAGATTGTCTGTTTAGTGATCATTTTCCAGTACATCTTCAACTCACGTCATATTCTCCTACTTCACGCCCTCCACGTTGGTGTTTTGCTCGAGTGAATTGGACAGCTTTTACTTCCTATACAACTCCTCTTTCTGTTCCTTCTTCTTGTGTACAAGATATGCTCACTAAATTCCTCGATGTGGTCCTAAATGCTGCTCATCAGGCAATTCCTAAGACCACTCGTCCCTTTTCGTTTAAGTGTGTTCCTTGGTGGACGCCGGAATGCTCAAGAGCCCTCCGCATCAAACGGGCTACTTGGAAGAGCTATCACCGCAAATGTCATACTGCTGATAAAGTTTATCATCTTATACTTTTCCGACGTGCCAGCACTGCCTTTCGTCGAACAGTTAAAGAGGCCAAGAAATCCAAATGGAAGCTATATGTTTCTCGAGTTAATTCTAACACGCCCATCTCGGTGGTTTGGGCCTGTATCCCTCAGATAACAGGTAAATGGCTACCATTTCCTGCTCCGGTCCTCCATCTGCATGGTACTTCCATAGCAGATCCCTACTTAGATGCCAGTGCGCTAGGCGAACATTTAAATGAGGTTGGTAAAGGCTCTCATCTGACGAGTGACTTTCATAAACTTCGTTCGACAGCAGAGCATCATCCGCTCCACTTCCACCTCTCTGATGAAGAACATTATAATGCTTCTTTTACGTCGGCGGAATTACGTGATGCCATTCGTTCTTGCAGAGATACATATGAAGGTTTAGATGATGTTCATTAGCCTACAGTATGCTTAAACACCTCTCATCGGCGGGGCTTCGGTTTTTTATTAGCACTTTATAATTGTGTTTGGACCACAGGCGAATTTCCCCCAAGTTGGCACATCGCGCTTATTATTCCTTTCCTCAAGCCATTTAAAGATGGCCATCTTCCTCAAGATTATTGTCCAATAGCTCTGATGAGCTGTCTTTGCAAAGTCCTGGAACGTATGGTTAATGCTAGGCTAATGTGGTTGTTAGAATCTAACCATCTTTTATCTCCGAATCAGTTTGGCTACCAAAAGATGCGAAGTATTTTGGACCCATTGATTAAGTTAGAAACGTATGTTAGGGCTGCGTTTTCCAAAGGTGAATCAGTCCTTGCTGTATTTTTTGATCTTGAGAAGGCATATGATACAGCGTGGAAGTATCATATTCTCAGTACAGTCCAATTATTTGGTATTGTTGGCAATACAGGAGTTTTTATTCAAAAATATTTGACAAATAGGTCCTTTTCTGTTCGCGTCTGCAATAGTTTGTCTGATTCCTGCCCACAATACGAAGGAGTTCCTCAGGGCGAGGTTCTTAGCACAATACTTTTCCTTATTGCAATTAATGATATTGTTGCGTCTCTCCCAGTAGGTGTACATTCTTCGTTATATGTTGACAACTTTGCTGTCTATGCTGCAAGCTCTAATTCCTTAGTGTTACAGAGTCTTCTTCAGTCTGCTATTACGAATGCTTCTTCTTGGGCTACTGCTTATGGTTTTCGGTTCTCCACTTCTAATTCGTGTGCAGTGACCTTTACTCGAAGTCGTCATTCACTTCACCCACCTCTCTGTCTTTATCCTCCTCCTCTCCAGTATCGGGCATCTACTAGATTCTCGGGCCTGATCTTTGATTCTAAGTTGACATGGGACGCTCATATTTCGTCTTTGAAGGTGTCTCCTGCAAATTTTATCCCATGTGTCTTGGGGTGCTGACCATACATGCCTACTTAACCTTCATCGAGCCCTTATTTTATCAAAATTAGACTATGGGTGCCAAGTTTACTCTTCTGCTCCCGCTCGTACGTTACTAAAACTTGATTTGGTACACCATTTTGGTCTTCGTTTAGCGCTTGGTGCTTTCCGCTCCTCTCCAGTAGAGAGTCTTTATGCAGAGTCAGGTTATCCTTCGCTTTATATATGTCGTGCATTACTTTCTCTTTGCTATTTCTTGAGACAACATCAGTTTGTCTTTGTTGGTGCTCAGAATACATTCCTCTGTTGCAGATTATTATTTAACCCATCCCCGTCGTCGACCCCCTTTCATAATTCGTGTTCAGTCCTTCCTCTCGTCCTTCCCAGTTTCCACAGACAGTGTTCTCTTATTTCGCCCTGGGCGGTTTCCACCTTGGCTGCTGCCACGTCCCTCTGTTTGTTCTTCCATATTGCCTTCCTTAAAGTCGTCTACATCTTCCATAGTTCTTAGGTCTTCCTTTCACTCACATCTTGTCGAA
Source organism: Coenobita brevimanus (assembly GCF_032717465.1). Lineage (NCBI taxonomy): Eukaryota > Metazoa > Arthropoda > Malacostraca > Decapoda > Coenobitidae > Coenobita > Coenobita brevimanus. Next base: position 47,040,351 of record NC_136954.1, on the reverse strand, counting down.
CATGCGTGTGCAGTCCATGTCAATACAGATGGATCAAAAATGGCACACGGTACTGAGTTTGCAGTTCAGTTCCCTGATCATTCATGTCAGTATAGCCTTCCTTCAGTAGCTTCAGTTATGACGGCTGAACTTCATGCTTTATTACTTGCGGCCCGTAAATGTTACAGCCATCCTTCATCGTCCTTCGTTCTATTCTCTGACTCCCCTAGTGCACTCCTTCTGTTGCAGTCAACTTCGCACTTCCATCCTCTCATCTTAGAGAGTCAAGAGTGGCTGTTTCGTCTGTCTGTCAAGAAAAAATCAGTCTTTCTGCTGGGTGCCAGGTCATGTCGGCATTCGTGGTAACGAAACTGGGGATGCCTTGGCTCGCAAAGCCCTCCAGTCCCCTAGTGTGCCCTTTCAATCTGTTCCAGTTTCTGATTTTTTTCATGTCCTCCGAGCTTTCTTTTGACAGCAGTGGCAGTCCTGCTGGTCCATGTTGACTGGTAATAAACTCCGGACTGTTAAATCTGTTTCTCTGTGGTCCAATCCTTGTCATCGTAACCGCCGTTGGGAGACTGCCCTCGCTCGCTTACCGATTGGCCATACTCGTCTTACTCATGGGTATTTGATGTCTGGCGATTCGCCGCCTTTCTGCCCTGCTTGCCATGTTCCCCTGTCATTACACGACATTCTCATTGCCTGCCCTCGACATACAGGAGTTCGCCATCGACTATTACCGTTTTTATCCTCACTTTGCCGGCCTCCAGATTTAAGCGATGTTTTAAGTGAGTCTCGGAATTTTTTTATTACCCGTTTAATGTCCTTTTTAAATCATTTAGGGATTTTGTATATTTAATTTTATCTTCCGTTTTTCCCTTATTTTCCTCCTTTACCATATTTTCACTCTGTGATGCGACTCAGTGCCATATGGTCTTTGTGACCTGGTGCTACCTTTTCATTTCATTTCATTTCATTTCATCTCTCTCTCTCTCTCTCTCTCTCTCTCTCTCTCTCTCCTGTTGGTAGCCGGAGTAAAGTACAAAAATCGTAGTTTGATGTCAAAGGAGTGTTCCGCTACCAACGATAATATTTTCTTTTCTCTGCTTTTACTGTTTAGCCATATAACATTATTAATATTATTATTATTTTTTTTTTTTGCAGTCTCCAAGCTATTATATTCACCTAGAGACTTTTCTAAATGGAGGAGCTTAGATGCAGCTTCTCTTAATTTGTCCATTACTGAGATCCAATTTAATTTTTATAAAACTTTGCAGTTCCAGTGGAGGGGAAATTGTTGAGTGCTGTGAAGAGTATGTACAAGGGAGCTAGGGCTACGGTGCGAGTGGATGGTGAGCTGAGTGAGTTCTTTGATCTCAATGTGGGACTGAAACAGGGTTGTTCGATGTCTCCATGCTGTTTAATATATACATGGACGGGGTTGTAAAGGAGGTGCAAGGTAGGGTAGTGGATGTGGGGGTGGCTTTAACGAATGAGGGTGAGATTTGGAAGATTCCGATGCTGCTGTTTGCTGATGATACAGTATTGTTGAGTGAAGATGAATGGGAGTTGCAAGGTTTGGTGAATGAATTTGGGACAGTGTGTAGGAGGAGGAAGCTGAAAGTTAATGTAAACAAAAGTAAAGTTATGGTGTTTGAGAGGAATGAAGTCACAGAGTGTACAGTGAGGTTGGATGGTGAGGATATGGAGCATGTGAGTGCGTTCAAGTACTGGGGTAGTGTGATGAGTAAGGATGGAACTTTGGGGGATGAAGTGCGTGAAAGGGTACAGCAGGGAAGCAAGGTTGTTGGTTCACTGAAAGCAGTGATGAGAAATAGGGAGGTGAGTATAGAAGTTAAGAAGTCACTGCATAATAGTATTGTGATTCCTACCCTGACGTATGGAAGCCAGGCGTGGACCTTGCAAGAGGGGAACAAGTCAAGAGTGAGAGCAGTGGAAATGAGTTACTTGAGAGGAGCATGTGGAGTGACATGGAGGGACAGGTTGACGAATGAAGAAGTGAAGGAACGTTGTGGGGTGGATGTGGATGTGGATGTGGTTGAGATTAGGAGAAATACACTGAGGTGGTTTGGACATGTGGAGAGAATGGAGAGTGAAAGACTGACTAAGAGGGTGTATGTAGGTGAGGTGGAGGGAGGGAGAGGGAGGGGTAGACCGAGGATGAGGTGGAGACATGGAGTTGAGAGGTATATGAGGGAGGAAGGGGTGAGTTGGGGGGAGGGTAGTCAAATGGTGGGTGACAGAGCGACTTGGAGGCGTTTTGTCTGCGGCCACCCTTTGCGGGATTAGGGCGTCGGGCTATAGATAGATAGATGGATCGATAGATAGTTCCACCACATAATTGCAGTGAAATGACCAACACCGCATACTTCTCTGCTCCTCAGGAAGGACCTCTCAGACTGGAAGAGTTTGAAAAAGGAAACAGATTCAGCCCTTTCCATCCAGTTTTTCTCATTTACGCTACCACTGAATGGCTTTCAATTAGGACGAATGCTCTTAACCCCTCCTGTATCTTTCCCAGCACCCCTTCCGTAGCGAGATTTCCTACACCTTTCTCTTTAACCTCCTCATGTTTGCTATAAGTTTAATATTGATATACTTTGCATCCGTAATGTACAAGAGTAAAACACACACACACACACACACACACACACACACACACACACACACACACGAGTATGCAGAACAAATCGTTCAAAAAAGATGCTACGAAGCCAAAGACGTCACCTCGGGAATAGGACGCACGTCTGCTCTGAAAAGTATAATGAGGCCTGTATCTGACTCCTACAATTTGAATAATCTCTCGATAACCCAGTACATTCGTGTGATGATAGCGGTGATAAAATGTAAAAGGCCACCTTCGTAATCCTCCAGTATGGTGACTTGTAATCTTTATGCTGGCACCAAACGATACATGCAATTTAGGCAGGAGTTCTTGCAGTAAAGGGGTTAATGAAGTGTTAGTCTCGTACCTTACCTCTTCTCTTCGAAAAAATCTCTCCCAAGTTGAATAAAATCGTCTGTAGATGGGAAGAATGTATTATTGAAGACGATCTTTGACACCGTCCCACCCACACAAACTGTCTCCCTCATAACATATAATTTCCACCGCTCACCATCCAGATCGCTCTCGGGTCGTCTCGTGGGAAGTGTGTGGTGGTTCTTCACACTAATCATAATCTCTTCGTACACCGCCAACCTGGCCGCCTTCCTCACCGTCGAGAGGCTGGTCACCCCCATCAACTCTGTGGACGATTTGGCCAGTCAGACTGAGGTGGAGTATGGCACGCTTCAAGGGGGATCTTCCCTGGAGTTTTTCGAGGTGAGCCATTTTTTTTTTTTTTCATGTATTTTGACTGAGTAGTTGATTGATGGTATATAAAGGAAGGGATTAAGTTTTACAAATGAGTTCAAGATTACTTTATTTTTATTGAATTGGGTTTTGGTGTGTGTGTGTGTGTGTGTGTGTGTGTGTGTGTGTGTGTGTGTGTGTGTGTGTGTGTGTGTGTGTGTGTGTGTTTTATGGTTGGTGTATGAATCCCAGTTGGTTTAATTCTTTCAGTCTGGTGAGATATGTTTCATTGTATTCTAGTTACTTCCAGGCGATAATATTCAGCAAAGAGGCTTTTATTCTGAAGTGGTCTGGTCTCTTCCAATCCCAGAGTCATCTAAAGATAACAAGAGGAGGCTGGGTTGTCATGGTAACAGTCATGCCATAAGCACTAAATTATTGCGTTTTGTCACTTGGTTAATTGTAATACTTTGCTTGTCATTCAGGGATTGTGGATAGCATTGTTGTGACATCATCAGCAGTTATAGTCTGGACAGGGCTGAATCAGAGTCGTTTGCAGTGACCATACACACGATTATAGGAAAGCTCCATAAGGGTCATAAATCCTTAATGGAACTCAGAGCCTGATAGTGTTGTGTAATGAATGCAGGTGGTGTTGGCAATGAAGTTTGTCGTCTGCGCATAAATAGTACACGTTTGAGAAACAGACGTTTCGCCACTACTATACTTCGGCTGTCACTGTTTATCTTCTGTATATCTGAAAAATAATTGTTTACAACTCGTGACATCGCATCACATGCATACATATAAATATATACGTTTCAGTCATATTGTATAGTGCTGAACGGATTAACATAAAGGAACTATGGTTGCTTGTTTTCAATAAATGGTCAGTGTCTGCCGAGAGGTCACAGCGAGAGAGTGTGCCTGTGTGCTGCGATGTTCCCACGCGGCTGTCTGTACTACAACAAGCATGGTTAAACCATTTTTTTTTTTTTTTTTTGCATTAGTCACAGGATAAGAGAAATGAGCATATGCTTCTATGCCCAAGGGAACAACCACCGTAATGCATGAAACACCCTCAGATGGCTCCCAGCCATGGAAGCAATAATCATTCCAGGGAAAATCATAGAAGTTCTTCCTGAGGGCCTTTCAGTCAGCAGCTCCAAAGTGGCATAGTTGCCACTTCTTGGGAGGGTCCACAGGCCTTGAGCGATAGGACGGGTTAAGCTGATAAGGTCGTGTTTGGAAGAGCCCAACGAAGTGAAAAGTTTAACAGCGTAAGCAGAAGGATTAGTGGTACGAGAGAGGTCAAGTATGTTGGAACTCTCTCCAAGGTAGTCAGGGATATGGGTAGGGTGCTGTACAAGCTTCTCTAGTCACTAAAAATAGAAAAGATGTAGGCTTCTTCACCAGGTGGATCAGTGTAAGGAGAGGAGAGCCAAATATGGTGGTAAACATTGAAATCACCTGGAATGGAGATTTCAGAGAAAGAAGAAGTTAATAGGATGTGTTGAGTCGAAGAATTTTTCATCATAGAATTAGGGGATAAGTATTCAGTGCACATATATTTAGTCAGAGAGCGAGAGGATAGCAGCAGCCAGTGAGTAGATAATTCAGAAGATTCAAGTTCAGGAACTTGGGAGCAAGATAGCTGTTGTGTACATAAAAACAACAGCCACCTTTGGCTTTGAAATGAGTATAGAGAAAGTAGGAGGATACAGAGAAAGGTTTGCTGTCAGTTGTCTCTGACAGTTGATTGTCTGTGAGGAAGAGGAGGTGAGGTTTAGAGAAGGGGAGGTGGTGTTCAGCAGAGAAAAAGTTAGAGAAAAAGGCCGCGAATGTTGCAGAAATGAGAAAAGTGAGTCAGACAATGGTTTTGGGCGTCGCGTTTGGTCGTCACCAGGAGAGGGCTGGATGATGGGGTCTATTATGGTCCTCCCACCCTAGGCACTTCGATGTTCGGTATTGAGATGCCATTTCTAACAAAATTTTGAATAGGAAGTGTTGTGTGTAATTTGATGACAGTCAGAGGAACTTGCATTGAAGAGCATCCTGGCCTACTCTCTGTGTTACTGAAACACTGAAAAAGTTCAGCAGAGGGGAATGGTCAGAATCAAGTCCCAAGGGCTGATGAAACGGGAGCTCCAGATATGCTTTGACATCTTGGGAGTACTGCCCTGTTCGACTGGTGCTACAGTCTACTCCCAGGCCTGTAACCTAATGTAATTGGTGTAATTCACTTACTTCTTGTAGGTTACATGGTTATATGAACACAGACTCATGATCAGAGGATTTTAAACGTAGTAATATGGTATGTTCTTGGGTATGGACTTGAGTACTGGAATATATTCCTCGTTCAGTCCATATACTGATACTAAATTGTTATTGGTGGAATTCATTATACTTTGTTTAGCTGCTATGTGGAGTTACGATCGTGGCATATGCAGTGTGTTAATTACAGGTTTGTGTTTGAAGGGGAAAGTGTGTGGAGTTGTGTACAAGACATTTCGGTAGCGTGGAGTAAGGTGACCAGGGTAATAATGCGACGGGCAGGAGCTGCTAACAAGTCAGGGCAGCCATTTGCAAATTGGGTCTCCTCTTGTTTTTGCTTCGGTACTTCACTCATGTTCCCCTAGATGTTCATTATCACTCTGTGGTTTATTTGGTGAACAGTTAAGGAAATATTGTGATAAGTAAGAAAGATACATTAGGTATAAGTGTGTGGTGTATAGATATGGTGACAACTAGATACATACCGTATGGTAAATGTGTGATGCTTAGATACTGATACCTACTAGATAAGTACAGTGCAGTGTTACATAAAAGCACTATTACTTTGGATATACTGTAGTTTTAAGACACGGAGAGTTAGTGTGCTAAATTGATCATTGAGTATTACATTTAAGATTGCACTGTGAGGCACAGAGTGATACATTGTGTTCATTTTTTAGGTTTAGGTTCTGTATATATGTACGAATATCCTGGTTATTGTAATTACAGATATCTAAAAATTGACAAGGGTTACAATACCACCCACTCTGGTAATAATTTGTTTTCTCTCGATTATTGTCTTAACCGCTCGTTGTCCTTTGAACTGTCCTACACGGATTTCAGTGAACAGCATGTCATCGGATTGAAGGGGTGTCTTTTTCAATATTCATTCTTTACTCAAAGTTGGCCTAAAACTGTCTTCTCTCTACCTTCAGAACTGAATATTAACAAGAGAATATCATTAGAATATGATGCTAGTCTTGAAGATGTGCTGTGGAAAGGTTAAGGAGTCACAATATTGTAACATTCTGCCACCGAGTTAAGTGAAATACTGCAACAAAACAAAAATCAGGGTCATGTTAAAAGAACCATTGACATCTTGTCCATTTTGCTTGCTGCTACCAGATTTTTTTTTTTTTTTTCAGACATTTCGAAAAGGAAGGGTTAAGCATAGCCTTCATCAACCTCATTGGTACGAGATCTTTTTTAACAAATGAAATCGAATCGGATTGAAAGTAAAAAAGAGGTTCCAGCAGCACTTTGGGGTGGTTTGGTGGACATATCGATTACTGTAGATGGTGGTTATGCTTTGGTGGTGATGGGTATGGTGGTGATGGCTATGGCGTGATTGTTGTCGTGGTGATTTTGATGATGGTGGTGGCGTAGACAATGACGACTGTTTTATAGAATGCTTTTGCACTGCTGATATACCGTTTAGATATACGGCATATAAATCAACCAGCGTATATATGCAGTTGTATAAAAACCTGAGTTAGAATAAGAAAAAAAAGGAAAAATAGACAAAAAATGGCAGCATCTCCACTCCCCATTTAATGTTATTTATGTCTTCTACCATTTCTGCTTCCCTCTCTCTCTCTCTCTCTCTCTCTCTCTCTCTCTCTCTCTCTCTCTCTCTCTCTCTTGCTCTCTCGCTCTCTCCCTCCCAAATTTTGCTGGGTTTCTCTTTTTCGTTCACGAATACGTCCCAAATTCTCATTTCCTCAACTTCAGTTATGATTTACACCTCTTATTATGCATTCTTCCTACCACCAGTCCATTTTATTGTTTTTCAGCGTTCCGAGATTAGTATTTACAGTTCCATAAAAGTTCATATGTCTTCCTGCAAGAATCTGTTCTCCTCCATGCACTGTGAGGGGATCAGCGTATTGTACTGTACCTATCACAGTACGATTTCACATTACTGTTCATGAATACTCTATCTTTCAGTACTGTTCTTGCTGTTACCAAAGTATTTAATTGCCTCTGTGTTATGACTTTTTTGTCTTCTTGAGGTCCGATTATATCAGTGTTTTGTTATTGCCACCACTAGTTTATTATTATTTTTTCACTTCTTTTTCTTTTTGCAGAATTCCAAGATAAGTGTGTACAGTCGAATGTGGGAGTTCATGTCGTCCCGTAAGCATGTGTTCACGTCCACGGATGAGGAGGGCATCGAACGGGTGCGGATGTCGAAGGGCAAGTACGCCTTTCTGCTGGAGAGTGTTAAGAACGACTACATCAACGGACAGCATCCCTGCGACACCATGAAGATTGGACATAACCTAAACTCCAATGGGCACGGCGTGGCCACTCCCCCACACTCGCCGCTTAAGTGAGTTGTACAGAAAATGTCATAGCCAGAATGTTGTTTGACCTGTTCAGCTCAGGAACATAATTTTGCTATAGTCTTGCATGGGGAAGATCTCTGATACAGAACTGGTTATTGGGGGATGTGTCTGACACTTCCAACTCGAAAAGTCTCTCCTAGGCTGGATAGGTATGAAGAGTAAAATGAACACTCCCCTGCTACACTATGAAAAATCGGACTTAACCTGGACCTGGGTACACAGAAGTACTTAAGGCGACAGACTTACCTAAGGCCCCATATGGAATGCCTCAGACCTATCTCACTCATGGACAGGCGCCGAATTTACTATGGTCGTGAAATTGGGGCCGGGTGAGGGGGTATCGCTGGTATCATGGCGTATTTGCCTACAGCCGAATGAAGCCTAACGGGTCTTATGTATTTCAGAGCAAAGCACGTGTGTAATAAGGATGTTGTACTGGGATGAAGATGAGCTGTCGATATATTGCTTTAGCTAGGCGGAGATTTCTGTCCTTTTACAATACAATTATTGTGGTGTGGGATCCTGTATAGTATTTTTTTATGTTGCACGCATGTGCTCCCCTCCCCCCCACACACACAAGTTACAAGATTCTCCATCCCCTACCCACGTCACTCTTTCCTTTTCTTTCATTCTCATCCCCACTCTTACTATTCTGTTCTAATCATCCCCTTTACCTACTGTCCACAGGGAAAGTCTCAATTTGGCAATACTGAGCCAGAAGGAGAGTGGAGACCTGCTCAGACTAAAAAACAAGTGGTGGTTCGATAATTCGGAATGTGGCAAAGATACGCAGGTTAGCACCCCCCTGTTTGCAGTAATAATAGTAGTAGTATGGCAGTTATTATAATTAGTAGTAGTAGTAGTAGTAGGTATAGTAGTATTATCCCTTGAAAACTTTTCTGTTTGAAATCTGTCAAAATGGTGATTTTAGGCTTAAACGCATTACAAGCATGTGCAAGAGTTGCCCTACCGGTATAATATGCTATGTACCAGGTTCGTTTTCGTTTTCGTTTTCGTTTTTAAAGGCTCCAACATGCTTGCATGTGTCGGCCTTGATCACCTAATGGCGGCTTTCCATGCTGCACGATCCATTGCAGCCTCCCTGTTCAGTCCCTTAACCCTGAGGTCACACTTAATGACCTCGTCCCATGTCTTTCTCGGTCTACCCCTTATAACCCCACCCCCAATATTAACACTTCTCACCTTCCTCACCCAATTATCATCCCCATCCTCTCCACATGTCCAAACCATCTCAATCTACCTCTCCTCATCACAACACCAATACACTCCAGTCCCATCCTACCTCTCAACTCTTCCATCGTAAACCCAGCCCCTCCAGGCCTTGGACGCAGGGACGCACTGCACATCCACCTAATCATTGTTATTTCTGTACGTCTGAGCCAGCGAATATCTTCCTCCTTCACTGCCCAGGTCTCACTACCATACAGCATTACACTCGTAACACATGCTGCATACAAAGACCCCTTAGCACGTAGGGAGAGTCCTCTCAATGTCAGGAGAGGCAAGAGCTCCCTGAACTTCTTCCAACCACTTCTCACCCTAGCAACAGAGCTAGCTCCAGCGCCACCTCCAGCACCCATGTCTCCCAAATAACAAAACTCTTCCACACACTCAAGAGATTCACCAGCAAGTTCAATCCTTTCACGTCTGACAATCTCCACCTGCTCTCCCCGACACGCCGTACAATTAAAAATCAGCATTATCTCGCAGTCTACCTCTGATACCACTACATCTCTTATGCACCCATTTATCACAAACATCGCACAAGATGGAATTACTTCCCACGCCCTTGTGGCAAACTGCACATGGCCACTCTCCCTCGTCTTTGACAGTACCGCCACCAACCCTAGATATCATCACTTTTGTTTTATCTGCATTTACCCTTAAACCATTGTGCCCCATACCATCTCTCCACATCCTAAACCTTTCCTCCGCCTCCCTTTCGTTCTCTGCAATCAACACCAAATCATCTTCATACAACAACTCCCACGTGTATGTATATATATATATATATATATATATATATATATATATATATATATATATATATATATATATATATATACACACAATTGTTTGTATGTACAGTATATTCATATACAAAAGTATGTGTGTATATGTATATGTGTGTACAGTATATGTATTGATGTTATATCCCTGCTATCTTCATGTTTGCCTTCATCTCTCAACCCCTTCAGTGCAAGGACATTGTTATTTTCGTGCCACCACCAGCAGCTTTTATTTAGTTGAGGGTACTTTTCATACCGAAGAACTTCAGTGAAGACAAGACTACCCGTCATCTGTGAGCCAGGTAGACTGTAATAATACTGTTTGATGAAAGCTTGACTATTGTGCATCTCTCATGGATGACTTCCAATGCTGGCTGAGTGACATGTGAACTCAAGTTGTGACTCTAAACAAGTTTTATTAATAACTTTTCCGTCTGCAACCAATACTTTCTGGGATTTGAGTTTTCGACACAGACATATACAGATACATTTCGTACAAAAATAATGACCATCGACTTCGTCTGCCTGGGTCAGAAAGGTTGTATCAGTGTTCGTCTGACAAGGTTACAAAGATTGTTTGTGTTGTTGTTGTTATGGTTGTTATAGAGAAGATTTGTTAGGCAGGTAAGTTCTCCCTTCAGGTTTAATTTTGTGGTGGTGATTTTTTGTTTAAATGTGTCCAGGATTCCCTTGGTGTTGTTGTGGTTGTTGACGACTTTTTCCCCTTATGTGACAGAGTATTCCCATGGTTGTATTCCAGAAAAGACTGTGACTTTGCAAGAAATATCTTCCCTGATACGCTCACGTAACCGATAGTCAGTTAGTATTCTTCCCAGTATCCCAAACTGGCACAGACTATGGGTCATACCCGCTTACAGTAATGTGTGTAGAGTTGTCATGTGCTCTGCTAAACACTGTCAGAGAAACTATTACATCAGGTCTTTTTGGAAACAGAATGAGAAGAATTAAAGAAAAATTAATGTTGTAAGCATGTTTTGTCCACCAAATTTCTAGATCATAATTCCCATTCCCTTGCTGACTGTGCACATTTCCATACACCTCTAACATTCATTTTTGGAGGATATTTTAAAATCTAATTTGACTGCAGCAGTACCACTAATTCTACAGCACCAATTTCCACAGGCTATACTTTTCCTTCCTCAGCTCTATTGCCCATCTAACTTCCAATCCATCCCACACTTTCTTTTGCTCACGCTCCAATTTCTTTACCTGACTTTCGATGTTTCACGACTATGTGCAGGTCACATGATTGACGAACGTGCTTGTTCTGTGCTTCATGGTGCTCTCTCT
>NC_136954.1:46951284-47028996 GCF_032717465.1 Coenobita brevimanus | reverse complement strand
ATATTATCGTTGGTAGCGGAACACTCCTTTGACATCAAACTACGATTTTTGTACTTTACTCCGGCTACCAACAGGAGAGAGAGAGAGAGAGAGAGAGAGAGAGAGAGAGAGAGAGAGATGAAATGAAATGAAATGAAATGAAAAGGTAGCACCAGGTCACAAAGACCATATGGCACTGAGTCGCATCACAGAGTGAAAATATGGTAAAGGAGGAAAATAAGGGAAAAACGGAAGATAAAATTAAATATACAAAATCCCTAAATGAGTTAAAAAGGACATTAAACGGGTAATAGAAAAATTCCGAGACTCACTTAAAACATCGCTTAAATCTGGAGGTCGGCAAAGTGAGGGTAACGGGAATAGTTGATGGCGAACTCCTGTATGTCGAGGGCAGGCAATGAGAATGTCGTGTACTGACAGGGGAACATTGCAAGCAGGGCAGAAAGGCGGCGAATCGCCAGACATCAAATACCCATGAGTAAGATGAGTATGGCCAATCCGTAAGCGAGCGAGGGCAGTCTCCCAACGGCGGTTACGATGACAAGAATTGGACCACAGAGAAACAGATTTAACAGTCCGGAGTTTATTACCAGTTAACATGGACCAGCAAGACTGCCACTGCTGTCAAAAGAATGCTCGGTGGACAGGAAAAAAAATCAGAAACTGGAACAGATTGAAAGGGCACACAAGGGGACTGGAGGGCTTCGCAAGCCAAGGCATCCACAGTTTCGTTACCACGAATGCCGACATGACCTGGCACCCAGCAGAAAGACAATGATTTTTTCTTGACATACAGACGAAACAGCCACTCTTGACTCTATAAGATGAGAGGATGGAAGCGCGAAGTTGACTGCAACAGAAGGAGTGCACTAGGGGAGTCAGAGAATAGAACGAAGGACGATGAAGGATGGCTGTAACATTTACGGGCCGCAAGTAATAAAGCATGAAGTTCAGTCGTCATAACTGAAGCCACTAAAGGAAGGCTATACTGACATGAATGATCAGGGAACTGAACTGCAAACTCAGTACCGTGAGCCATTTTTGATCCATCTGTATTGACATGGACTGCAGAAGCATGTTCGACAAGATGTGAGTGAAAGGATGATCTAAGAACTATGGAAGATGTAGACGACTTTGAGGAAGGCAATATGGAAGAACAAACAGAGGGACGTGGCAGCAGCCAAGGTGGAAACCGCCCAGGGCGAAATAAGAGAACATTGTTTATGGAAACTGGGAAGGACGAGAGGAAGGACTGAACACGAAGTATGAAAGGGGGTCGACGACGGGGATGGGTTAAATAATAATCTGCAACAAAGGAATGTATTCTGAGCACCAACAAAGACAAACTGATGTTGTCTCAAGAAATAGCGAAGAGAAAGTAATGCACGACGTATATAAAGCGAAGGATAACCTGACTCTGCATAAAGACTCTCTACTGGAAAGGAGCAGAAAGCACCAAGCACTAAATGAAGACCAAAATGGTGTACCAAATCAAGTTTTAGCAACGTACAAGCGGGAGCAGAAGAGTAAACTTGGCACCCATAGTCTAATTTTGATAAAATAAGGGCTCGATGAAGGTTAAGTAGGCATGTACGGTCAGCACCCCAAGACACATGGGATAAAATTTGCAGGAGACATAGACATTGTAAAGTCGACGCCTTCAAAGACGAAATATGAGCGTCCCATGTCAACTTAGAATCAAGGATCAGGCCCGAGGATCTAGTAGATGCCCGATACTGGAGAGGATGATGATAAAGACAGAGGTGGGTGAAGTGAATGACGACTTCGAGTAAAGGTCAAAGCACACGAATTAGAAGTGGAGAACTGAAAACCATGAGCAGCAGCCCAAGAAGAAGCATTCGTAATACAGACTGAAGAAGAATCTGTAACACTATGGAATTAGAGCTTGCAGCATAGACAGCAAAGTTGTCAACATATAAAGAAGAATGTACACCTACTGGGAGAGACGCAACAATATCATTAATTGCAAGAAGGAAAAGTGTTGTGCTAAGAACCCCGCCCTGAGGAACTCCTTTGTATTGTGGGCAGGAATCAGACAAACTATTGCAGACGCAAACAGAAAAGGACCTATTTGTCAAATATTTTTGAATAAAAACTCCTGTATTGCCAACAATACCAAATAATTGAACTGTACGGAGAATATGATACTTCCACGCTGTATCATATGCCTTTTCAAGATCCAAAAATACAGCAAGGACTGATTCACCTTTGGAAAACGCAGCCCTAACATACGTTTCTAACTTAATCAATGGGTCCAAAATACTTCGCATCTTTTGGTAGCCAAACTGAGTCGGAGATAAAAGATGGTTAGATTCTAACAACCACATTAGCCTAGCATTAACCATACGTTCCAGGACTTTGCAAAGACAGCTCGTCAGAGCTATTGGACAATAATCTTGAGGAAGATGGCCATCCTAAATGGCTTGAGGAAAGGAATAATAAGCGCGATGTACCAACTTGGGGGAAATTCGCCTGTGGTCCAAACACAATTATAAAGTGCTAATAAAAAACCGAAGCCCCGCCGATGAGAGGTGTTTAAGCATACTGTAATGAACATCATCTAAACCTTCATATGTATCTCTGCAAGAACGAATGGCATCACGTAATTCCGCCGACGTAAAAGGAGCATTATAATGTTCTTCATCAGAGAGGAGGAAGTGGAGCGGATGATGCTCTGCTATCGAACGAAGTTTATGAGTCACTCGTCAGATGAGAGCCTTTACTAACCTCACTAAAATGTTCGCCTAGTGCACTGGCATCTAAGTAGGGATCTGCTATGGAAGTACCATGCAGATGGAGGACCGGAGCAGGAAATGGTAGCCATTTACCTGCTATCTGAGGGATACGGGCCCAAACCACCGAGATGGGCATGTTAGAATTAACTCGAGAAACATATAGCTTCCATTTGGATTTCTTGGCCACTTTAACTGTTCAACGATAGGCAGTGCTGGCACGTCGGAAAAGTATAAGATGATAAACTTTATCAGCAGTATGACATTTGCGGTGATAGCTCTTCCAAGTAGCCCGTTTGATGCGGAGGGCTCTTGAGCATTCCGGCGTCCACCAAGGAACACACTTAAACGAAAAGGAACGAGTGGTCTTAGGAATTGCCTGATGAGCAGCATTTAGGACCACATCGAGGAATTTAGTGAGCATATCTTGTACACAAGAAGAAGGAACAGAAAGAGGAGTTGTATAGGAAGTAAAAGCTGTCCAATTCACTCGAGCAAAACACCAACGTGGAGGGCGTGAAGTAGGAGAATATGACGTGAGTTGAAGATGTACTGGAAAATGATCACTAAACAGACAATCTTGAAGGACAGACCAATTGAAGTCAAGAGAACGAGATGGAGAACACAAAGAAAGGTCAATGCAGGAAAAGGTATGCATACGTGCATCAAAGTGGGTGGGAACACCAGTATTGATGACAAGAAGCTCATGATGGTAAATAAAAGATCCCATCAGTCGACCACGAGGATTGATAACAGAATCACCCCACTGGGGATTTCGACTATTAAAATCGCCAAGTAAAAGGTATGGAGAAGGGAGACTGGAGAGCAGGATGGCTAATGCTGAAAAATCAAGTGCCACTGAGGGGGAGAAATAGAGGGAAACAATTGTTAACCAACGTCCAAGAAATGTGCGGGCTATAACGCAGGGGAGCTTAGTAGAAATTTGTAATGGTTCAAATGGAACTGTATGGTGGATCAAAATGCAAACATTAGAAATGGAATGAGGTGAGCTAAAAAAGGTATAATTGGGGACAGGAGGTGGGGACTCCTGAAGGCGAGTCTCCTGTAAGCAAAGCACCATAGGTTGGTGAGCAGAAAGTAAATAACCTAAGTCGTTACACTGTGAGGTAAAACTGCGTAAATTCCACTGTAAAACAGATATCGTAACATAAAACAGAGGATCAGAACAATGACAAAACTGATGGTGCTAAAAAGCTATGCTTGTTGAAGAAGAGGTTACCTTTGAGTAAGGATAGTGGGTACTGAAGAACCACTGGAGAACTGAGTGGTGGTAGGGCATGACTTGGGCAAGGAAGAACGGCAGTGAGGGAAGGGGGTTTCTTCCCCTGGAGGCAAAGGAAGGTCTAAAAGGGATTTGACGATAGGCTTACTTGAAGTTGAGGCGGGGGAAGAAAAGAAAGGATGAAGTAACGGAGAGATTACTGATGAAGTAGAGGATGTAGACGCTGCAGCCTCAGGGGGAAGAGGAATGGAAGGAAGAGTGAGAGGAGAAGAGTGAACATCGGCAGAAACGGTAATTGTAGAAGTGGAAATGGGGACGGTTGCAGCAGTGGTTGGAACAAACATTGGTGAAGAGGTATCCTGAAGAAACCGTGTAACTTTTTGCATAGTTTCGGGAGAACTGTCATCCGAAGATGCATGACGAAGTGGAGGGAAGTCAGACCTGGAGTAGAGAGGAGGCATGCAGTGCTTTTGGGGAACAGGATGCGACCCACGATGGGCTTTACGTTTCTTGACCGACTGAAGGGGAGTGGCAGGGTGGGAGAGGCGTGGCCAAGAAAGGGAAGGATGCGACACGGATGCGGAAGTAGATGATGACGTAGGTGAGGTAGAGGAAAGAGAGGTGGAAGTAGAGGAACCGAGAACTGAAAAGGAATTTGATAACGGAATAGGGGTGGATGAAGAAGGGCAAGAGGTGGTTGAGAGAGAAACAGACAAAGGTTGGGCCGCAAAAAGAGAACAAGAAGGCTGTAAAAAAAACGAGGGAGAGGACGAAGAAGTGACAAAGACATCTGAGGTTGCAACAGAAGAATAGAGACGATAGGCTGTGGCAGTGGCATCTGTATAGCCTTGACGTTGTGCTTCCCAGCGAGCTTCAGCCCGGCGGTGTCCAGTGGACCTCACATTCAAATTTATACGAAGGGCAACGATGATCAATGGCGTTATGCTCACCTCTACAATTAGGACAGCAGTGATGATCCGAGGGGCATTCATCATCCTTATGATTTGAAGATGAACAAAGGCGGCACATAGGAGTGGATCTGCAAAATTTCAGGGGGTGTCCAAACTTCCAGCAAGCACGGCATTGACGAGGGACTTGGGGAGATTCTTTAACGTTTAGCATGAGACCACCAAGCCTAACAGTGGTAGGTAAGGTACGGCTGTCAAAATGGATTTTTGCAATATTTATAGAATAGTGGCAGTGATGTGTAGAAGGAAGCGAGTAACACTGTACCGTAACAACTTTATGACCCCGGAGTTCTAAAATCTCCTGGATAATAGGAGAACACTCTGGCCACTGACCGTCACCAAGATCGATATAAGTGGGAACTAAGACTGTCCCTACACAAGAATTGAGGGGAACATTTTTTGTTACAATAATCGGTGTACCGGCAGGACTAAGTAAACTGGTCATCGCAGTGGCCTGTTCTTCGGACTGAACTATTACAATACAAGAGCCATCTGGACGAGACGTAAACTGGACATCTTTGCCCACCTGCTTCAATAGGCAACACTGAAAAAGCAGGTCATCGCCTGCTAGAGGGGCAGTTGAGGGAATGTCAAAAAACTTGGTCCAGGTCTGGGGGCCGAACAAAGCTTGGAATTTGTCATGTTCTGTTTGCTAAGGAAATGGGAGTAGAGATGGACGAGGACGAGAGATACACGTGGAAAAGGTAGATGAGGTACGAGGAAGATAAGGTTCCAGAGTAATGACAGAGGAGGAGCTAGTAGAGGAGGACTGGGCAGAAATTGGAGGAGAAGAAGATGAGGGTGAGGGGGAGGAGGAAAGATGCGGAAAAGTGGAGGCAGTCGGTGGGATGTCCGAAAGAGAAGCCGAGGTCGTTACCTGGGTCAGGTCGGCGGCAGAACTGGGGGAGGGGGAAGTAATATCCAAATCCATAATGGTATATGAAACAGGAAAGGCTCATCATGACGGTTGAAAAAGGAAGGACATTAAGGGCGAAACCCCGAGTCTAGAGGCCCGGCCAACGACCCCAAGGGAGTCCAATTCCAGTGTGTGCCCCTTACCCTACCCTGGAAGGGATAGTGACACTGCACCAGAGGACAAAGATTCCCTGCACATCAAAGGGTCACCGGCCAATGACTGAGAGTCCTGCCAATGAGCCATGGCACCCCCGGAACCAACAGCCACAGCCCAGCGACGGTTCCGCCTCCACAGAGGGGTCCCTCTGCAGAGGTCTGCACACTGCGGTGGTGCCGAACCACCATGACCCCCACCACTGGCCAAGACAATAGCCCAAGGGCACACCCAGTCCTTCCTGTTGCAACTTATGCGTGGTCAATGATGAGAATATTGATGAATGTGGAAAAGTCCAAGCCATTTAAAGCCAAATGATAGCATAGAGAGAGACAGGAGAAAACGAAAGAAGAAGTGATAGAAAAAGAATAGTGCCTTGTAAAATTAGTTGAGGCAACGACTGGGCCCAAGGAGGGGGGAGAGAGGAGAGCAGAATGGACTTGAAGGCCATCTTGCAACCAGGCCTCCACGTCTGTGGAGGTAATGAAGGTACCCTGCTAGAGCTCCCCGCACATCAAGCCCCAGTCGATGCCCCCGAAGCCTCCCACGACAGCAACAAGCAAAGGAACGGAAGAGAGAGAGGAGAGAGAGAGAGAGAGAGAGAGAGAGAGAGGGGGGGGGGATGGATGAAACACACCCACACACACACACACCCACACACACACACAAACTAATCCCATTAGCCATACATTCTCTTTTTCTGCCTGTCTCTCCGATAAACATGGATTCACCAGATATTATAAACAGTAAAGCCGAACCATCTCTACATAAATAAAATTAAAATAAATAAACATATGGTACACTAAACATCAGAAGTCTTGTCGCCTCTCCTGCTTTTCTCTCCATGGGGTTCGATAATCAGTCCAGTGAATCAGCGGCAACCAACATCGATGATTTGGTATGGCACTGGTATAAAGTCATCAGAGTCGGGTGCTATGGATTCACCACACTGATTTTCAAGGCTCATGATGGGCAGAAGTGACAGGACTTTTGATGGAGACCGTACATAAAGCCTGTATGGTTGATGTATGTTTCTCGCTGCTCTTCAGATATGGTTTTTATACGTATGTGGTAGGTGGGGGCGCTCACCATCCACTCACTCGATCCAGTGCTGCTTTGGGTGTCTGCCCTTTCCTCTCTTCCATCCTTCCTCATCTCTCTTTCTTTCCTTCATTCTTTCCATTTTCTTCTGCCTATTGGTGACTTTACACTCCCTCTTCTGTCTTTCTTTCCTCTTCCTTCTGCCTATGGGTAGTTCTACACTGAGTGACATGCCAAATGGTTTCCTGTACCCTACACCAGGAAACCATTTACAACGCTGGGTGGTAACCATATAACCAAATTACAGCGCCTGCTTGTTTAATAGGTAATTAAGGTGGTCCAGTCGGACTGAGCTTGTGTAGGTTTATATCCAATGGATTGTTGGGGTTTATTGCTCACGTAATGCCCCTCAAGGATGAGTGAGGCTGGTCACTCTCATCTTAAATGTCAGGACCAACTTGCCTAGCCCCGGGTTCCTACGCTCCTCATGGGGCGACATAGGATTGGATGATGGATGGATGGATATAATTATCATGAAGCCTATCTATAAATATTTACGTCAGACCAACTAGAAAAACACAGGCCATAAACCCAATATAGTCAATATAATACTGCAGTTGTACCTAACCTTGCATAGAAATCAATCCTCTGTTGCATGTATTCCCCAGGGTGAACCTGAGACCATGACTTTGTATGTGTTTGTCTGTCTCTCTCTCTTTTAGGATTCTTTAGACCAGCAATTATCAAGTAAGTCTTTCTACTAACATAAAACCCAGACAACCGAGAAATAACCGTAATATATGTACGGTCTGTGTATCAGCATTAATAATTCTCACCTGTTCAGGCCAGAATTCCGTGGCCCTTTAATACCTGTAATCATGGAGCAAGTCTTTCCTTTAATATTTAAACCAGACCTCGTAGGAAAAAAAAAATGGTTATTATCTGTATGATGTATGTATCTATGTAACTGCAGCTCACCTTGGGCAGATATCGACCCCTTGTTGCATGAACGCCCCCAGGGTGAACCACAGACTGTTGCAGATGCTGAAGTCGTTGCTGACACCTGACTTGCCGTACATCTCTATCACCTGCGAGAGAAAGGGGAGGGGAGGATATGGCTACATATGTTACTATTATTATTATTATTATTATTATTATTATTTTATTATTATTATTATTACCAGTTACACCGCGTGTGTGTGTGTGTGTGTGTGTGTGTGTGTGTGTAAACTTGACAGCCCGTCGACTGAGGCTCAGCATTCCTTTTACACATCAGTTACTTCCCTCACCAAAGTAATCATCACCTCACCCGTACATTCCCCTAACTACTCACCTTCCACTCGCTGGGGCTGAATCTGCTGACGAGGAACAGGACGATGGAAACCCCGACGCAGGCGAAGACGATGCAGGTCCAAATCTCGTGGGAGAGTGGCGACATGAAGCTGAACACTCCGGGTTTCTCCTTGGCGGGTTTCTTGATCATGATGGAGATGCCTTGGGTCATGAAGGGCTTGGTGAAGTCGATTACCTGTTCCCTCGATGATGTGATGGTTAGTGGCGCGATCGCTATGTCCGCCTCCTGTTGCCCAGAGAAAATGTATGAGTTTGGAAGTATGTTGGAGCCTTTTTAACGAAGCAAAATGGAAAAAAAGAAAAACATTAATCATCATCATCATAACAGTAATGTATCGTGATGCTGACAATTCTCTGTGATGCCGATAATTAACTGATAAACAAACCGTTTTGCGTTATGCTCCACTATACCCCCCACACACATACCAACCCCCTTTACAGCAGTACAGACATACGCAGACCCCCCCCCCTTCTACACATACAAAACACACACACACACACACACACACACACACAATTCATTCACTTTCACACAACCCCTCTCCTCCCCAGGACACTGATATCTCCCGTTTATTTGCTATACACTACTTATTTTATTACGTCCACGGAACCGCTTATATTACGACACAATAAGCGCCCGCCATTAACGAATATACTCGTACAGTAAAGGAAGAACTTATCTTTCTCAATGCTCAGCACTTCAGCCAGTCATGTCCCTCTTTATACAGGTTGGGGTTTCATTCATAAATTACGTGTGCTTCTTATGGCTGTTACCGAAAATCTCCACACGCTAAATTTTGACATACGTTCCACTTGGTAAACTGTAACATACGTATAGTAGTGAGGATTTAGATCCAGCCTAGATTAGCTCCATCAATTCGAGGAAGTCAGACATCCTCCTTATCCTCATAGTGTTGTTTCTAGTTTACAAGCCATGTTGCTGTGAAATTAAGTTAATCTTCGCCTCTTAGTATTATTATTTATCCTCCTCCTGCTTTCCTTTTATTATTATTGTTTAAGATTGCTGTGGTGGGGCATGCAGAAGAGGTGTGTGGTGTGAGACGTGTGGGTGGTGGTGTAAGAAAAGGAAGTGAATGGTGGTGCGAGGAAGTACGTATGGCTGTGGCTGAGAAGAGACGTGCATATGAAGTGTGGCTGCAAAGGAAGGATGAGGTGTCATATGAGAGGTATAAGGAAAAGAGGAATAGGGCGAGAAGGGCTGTGCGTGATGCTAAAGTGGCAGCAGATGGGAGGTGGGGTAGGCGGCTGATTGAGAATTTTCAACAGAATAAGAAAATGTTCTGGAAGGAGGTTAAAAGGGTGCGAAAGGGAGAGTCTGGGAAGGAAGAGCGAGTAAAAGCAGAGGATGGAAGGATGTTAACTGAGATGGATGCAGTAAGGAAGAGATGGGCAGAGTATTTTGAAAGATTGTTAAATGTAGAGGAGGAAAGGGTGGCTGAGACTGTGGCGGATGGAAGGGTGCAAGGAATAAATGTGTTGGGAGAGTTGAATGATTCTTTGATCACGAAGGAGGAAGTGGAGAAGGCAGTAAAGGAGATGAAAACAGGGAAAGCTGCAGGTATGGATGGGTGTGCTGTGGAATACCTGAAGGGTGGTGGAGTGACTATTGTTGACTGGTTAGTAAGACTGTTGAATGTGTGCTCTGTGAAAGGATGGTGCCAATTGACTGGGCAATTGCTTGCGTGGTCCCGTTGTATAAAGGCAAGGGTGATAAGTATGAATGTACTAGCTTTAGGGGTATAAGTCTGTTGAGTGTTGTAGGTAGGTGTATGGTAGAGTGTTAATTATGAGAGTTAGAGAGGGTACAGAGGGAGTGACTGGTGATGAGCAGTGTGGCTTTAGGAGAGGGAAGGGATGCGTGGATCAGGTGTTCGCTGTGAGACGAGTGTGTGAAAAGTGTTTAGCGAAAGGCAAGGATGTGTTTTGGGCATTCATGGATTTAGAGAAAGCGTATGATAGAATTGATAGGGAAGCTTTGTGGACTGTTTTAAGATTGTATGGACTTCATGGTAGGTTACTAAAAGGGGTGAAAAGTTTTTATGTAAATAGTAGAGCGTGTGTAAGAGTGGGAAATGCTGTGAGTGATTGGTATCCCGTGAGAGTGGGGCTGCAACAGGGATGTGTGATGTCGCATTGTTTGTTTAATATTTACATGGATGGTGTTGTAAGGGAGGTGAATGCATGAGTTTTAGGTGGAGGTCTGAGTCTGGTGAATGATGATGGTGGAGAGTGGAATCTGAAGCAGCTGCTGTTTGCAGATGATACTGCACTGGTGGCTGATTCAGAAGAGAGATTGAGACAGTTGGTAGAGGAGTTTGGAAGAGTGTGTGATAGGAGGAATTTGAAAGTAAATGAGAATAAGAGTAAAGTGATGAAGTGTACGAGGTTGGTATATGGTAGGAGGATGAATATAGTTCTGAATGGTGAGTTGCTTGAGGAGGAAGAGTGTCTTAAATATTTAGGGTCACATGTTGCTGTGGATGGAAGAATAGATGCAGAAGTGAAGTTTAGAATGAATAAAGTAGGAAAGATGCTGGGAGGAATGAAAAAAGTGTTTAGATGTCGTTCGCTTAGAATGGATGTAAAGAGAAGGCTGTATGAGGGTGTTGTGGAACTGACTGCGTTATATGGGGCTGAAACATGGAATATGGGTGTAGCAGAGAGGAAAAGTTTGAATGTAATGGAGATGAGGTGTCTGAGGAGTATGCTTGGAGTGACGCGTATGGATCGAGTGCAAAATGATGAAGTGCGAAGGAGAACTGGAGTTGTTCAGGAGATGGCTGGTAGAGTTGAGCAGAGGGTGTTGCGATGGTTTTGGCATATGAAGAGAATGGATAATGAGCGACTGGTGAAAAAGATAACTAGATCTGATGTGAGAGGTGTAAGGCTGAGAGGGAGACCACGAATGGGATGGATGGACAGTGTGAAGAAAGCACTGGATGTGAGAGGGATGTCTGTTGAGCAAGGAAGAGTGGCTGTGCGTGACAGAAATAAATGGAGAGAAATTGTCAATGAATAAATGATGACGCAACCCTGAGGGGATATTCTCCACATTTGGTCTGATCAGCTAGTCAGGTCAGTTGCGGGTAAGGGGATGGGTCTATTATGATGTGGCAGGGGTAAACCAGCTCTGCTGTCGGGCCCTGCTGCGGATATCACTGATTGCACTGCGCAGTTGACCCTTGTGCGGTGTGGTGCGGTGAGGATCTGTCCCTTCTCCCCTATGGGGCTAAGATGCGAATGAATGTGTTTGAATGGATGAGTAAATGGGGAGTGTCGTCCTGTCTCAGTTACCTCCCTTTCCTTGGGGGAAGCATACTAGGTATATAGATAAGTAGATTATTATTATTATTATTATTATTATTATTATTATTATTACTGTTATTATTTTAATTACTGATCTTCCTTTTCCTTTCCTTCCTCTGTCCCCTCGTTATCTTTCCTCTGTCCCCTCTTGTTATCGTCATTACCCTTCACTTCTTTTCCTCCTTCCTCTCCGTTTTTTTTTTTTTTCTGTTCGTATTCACCTTTCCTCTGCTCGTTTCCCCCTCCCTTTTGCTCCTGTTCCACTCTTACATTCTTCTTCGTCCAACGCCTTCACTTCCTCACCTCCTCCTCTTTCTCTACATCTCTCTGTTCCTTCTCCACCTACTCTCCTCTCCTCTTCCTCCTCCTTTTATTCCTTCTTTTGTCATGTTACAATACCTCTTCCCACTTTCCCATCTTCCTCCTCTCGTCCCCTTTCTTCTCCGTCTCCTACTTCCATTTGAGGGTTATTTCACAGCAGTATCTGACACTGACCGGTGCATATTTTCTTCCTTTAGTGCATTAGGAGTCCACAGATGAAAGATATGTCTTGCCGTAAATTAAGCTCATTCACACAAGTTTCGACTTGAAAGAGTTCACTTAATCATACCGTGGAGAAAAGAGGAAAAAAATTCACGGTAAAACAGCGCACAGAATATAACCTTAAATCAATATAAGGTACCGCTACGGACACCAGTCTGTTGACTCGCCCATGACAACACGTAGACACCGAGTAATGACTCTCGAAACCTAGTAACGGGATCCCAAGACCTTAACAAATTCCTCTGAATACAATGTTCTAGGTGAAGTACTGTATTCTCTATGATGTGGAACGATATTCCTGGCTGCAGCTATGCATTGTAATACTAAAGTTAACAGACTAAATGATATTTAAACAGATAAACTTCAGTGGCTTTCTGTTATCTTGTTTTTGTTTTTTCTTGGATAGAACCATTTGTGGGCTCCTGGCCTTTGGCTCCTTCTTCCTTGCATTAAAAAAATCGTAAATTATAAACGTGACAGTTGAGGTAATCAAGATAAATGACTAATAAAAACCAATGATTCCACTTTAGCTGTATATCACCTGAGTGGGTAGTAACGTAACTGCCTCCATCCCCAAAGGAACTAACAGCCAGAATCGAGCTCTTACCACTGAACGCACATTATTACATTACAACAGAACAGCGTTTCTTAACCTTTTCCGACCTCAACACCCCCTCTGTAATAAGGTCTCAGTCCAGCACCCCTCTACATCTGGTTACTGGGACTGCAGTTGCTACACTACTGCAGGGTTAAAGTGAAGTGAAGTACTGCCTAACAGTTTACTTTATGGTCTCAAAAAAAAAAAAAAAATCAAGGAAGCCAATACTAAGCAAATTCAGTAAGAAAAAATATAATGCAGCATTTACCAGCACTCCCTAAAATTGATTTCAGCACCCCAGGTTAAGAAACGCTGCAATAGAATATATAACCCCCGGTACTTTAACACATGCCCCCACGCATCTATCCAGTTATTGAAATATAAATTATATAATGTGGCAACTGGGGCTACACAATAGGAAAATTACAATTAACTACCAAGTTAGTATAACGAACACCCTAACAGTTCACGACAGTATAAATAATATTGTCTAGTACACAGAACGTAAATAACTTATCATTAATACAGTGATAAAGACATTTTAAGTCATCAGATTTGGGGGCCTCTCATCAAACCTTGTGAGATGGACCCAGGATAACATCTATCTATTTATCTATTCAAACATCAGTATTCATTTATATCCACTCATCCAATGTCACTTCTATCTGACCTTGCATCGTGTGTGTGTGTGTGTGTGTGTGTGTGTGTGTGTGTGTGTGTGTGTGTGTGTGTGTGTGTGTGTGTGTGTGTGTGTGTGTGTGTGTGTGTGTGTGTGTGTGTGTGTGTGTGTGTGTGTGTGTGTGTGTGTGTGTGTGTGTGTGTGTGTGTGTGTGTGTGTGTGTGTGTGAGAGAGAGAGAGAGAGAGAGAGACTAATTTGACTGACGTTTCGTCTTTCTTTTCAAAGCGGATTATTCGGATTGCATATTTTATTTCATTCATTCGTTCATCATCTAATCCTGTGTTGCCCCATGAGGAACAGAGAAGCCCGGGTCTAGGCATGTTGGTCCTGACATTTAAGGTGAGTGACCGGCCTCACTCATCCCTGAGTGGCATTACGTGAGCAATAAACCTCAAACATCCCTTGGATATAAACCTGCATAGGCTCAATCTGATTGGGGCGCCTTAATTACCCACTAACCACCAGGTGCTATCATTTGGTTATGTGGTTACCATACAGCATAGTAAATGACTTCCTGGTATACAGGAAACCATTTGGCTTGTTACTTAGTGTAGAGGCACCCGTAGAGCAGCACTACATCGAGTGAGTGGATGGTGAGCGCCCCCACCATATATAAAATAAAGGCTCTTTCTTTTTTTATCTCATTCACAAGCATGTCAGGAATCCAACATGGCAAGAATAATTTTGGTCTATCTATCTATCTATTGCCAGACGCCTCAATCCCGTTCGAGGTGGCCACAAACAAATCGCCTCCACGTCGCCCTGTCCCCCGCCATTTCACTGCCCTGCTCCCAACTCACACACCCCTCTCTCATATACCTCTCCACCCCATCCCTCCATCTCATCCTCGGCCTCCCCCTCCCTCTCCCCCCCCCTCCACCTCACTCACATACATTCTCTTCGTCCGTCTTTCACTCTCCATCCTATCCACATGGCCAAACCACCTCAGTGTATTCCTCCTAACGCTTCCTATCACATCCACATTCACACAACAATGCTCCTTTATATCCTCATTTGTCAGCCTATCTCTCCATGTGAACTCATTTCCACTGCTCTCACTCTTGACTTGTGTCCTTCCAACAACGTCCAAGCTTCACTTCCATACGTTAGAGCTGGTATCACAATACTGTCATGTAGTAACTTTTTCACTTCCATGCTCACTTCCCTGTTTCTTATCACTGCTTTCAAAGAACCAGCAACCTTTCTTCCCTGCTGTACCTTTCAAGCACTTCACCCTCCAAACCTCCATCCTTACTCATCACACTACCCAGTACTTAAACATACTCACATTTTCCAATTCCTCACCATCCAACTTCGCTGTACATTCACTGACTTCACCTCTCTCAAAGACCATCACTTTACTCTTCCTTACATTCACCTTTAGATTCCGTTTCATACACACTTTCCCAAACTCATCTACCAAGCCTTGCAGCTCCCCTTCGTCTTCACTCAACAACACAGAATCATCTGCAAACAACAGTACAGGGAGTTTCCAAACACTACCCTCTCTCACCAGGGCCACTCCAACATCCACTACCCTACCTTGTACCTCTTTTATTACCCCATCCATGTACAGACTGAACAACCATGAAGACATGACACATCCCTGTTTCAACCCAACCTTCAAAGAGAAAAATTCACTCAGTTCACCATCCACACGCACTGCAGCCTTAGCACCATCATACATACTCTTCACAGCATTCAGCATTATACTCCATATAATCTTAATACTTTCCACAATCCTTGTCTATCCACCCTGTCATATGCTTTCTCCAAATCCATGAAAGCCACATACAACTTCTTTCCCTTCTCTAGAAACTTTTCCACTAAAGATCCAAGAATGAATATCTGATCTACACAACCTCTTCCCTTCCTAAATCCTCCCTGTTCTTCTCCAATTAATTCCTCTTTTCTTTCTCTGACTCTGTCAGTAAGTATCCTACCATACACTTTTCCTATTATATTAAGAAGACAAATGCCCCTATGATTACCACACACTTCTTTTTTCCCTTTTCCTTTGTACAAGGGAATAATTATACCTGACTTCCAATCCTCCAGGACTCTACCTTCCTCCCAGGCCAATCTGCACATCGTCCACATCCATTCTACTATTATCTCTCCCCCATGCTTCAGCATTTCACCACACACTCCATCAATTCCTGGGGCTTTCCCCAATTTGACTTTCTTCATTTCTTCCACAACTTCTATCCTACTGATTTCTTCCTGACTTCTCACGTCCCTTCTTCTTCCAGCCATTCCCCAGCCACTTGTACTCGCATTACTTCCATCCTCTATGTTCAACAATTCCTTAAAGTGTTCTCTCCATCTGCTCACTTTTTCTCCCTTCTCCACTAGTAATCTACCATTTTTATCTTTCACTCCCCTGCTAACTTCACTTCCACCCTGTCTTACTCTCTTCACCTCTTTCCAGAACATTTTCTTACAGTCCCTCCACTTTACACTTAAATTCCTTCCAAATTCCTCATCCACTCTCTTCTTACTCTCTCTTATTAATCTTTTCACCTCTCTCTTTCTTTCTACATACAACTCTCTCTTCCGCCTCTCAACTTCTTCCTTGCCAGGTTATAATTATACACTATAACCTAGGTGAGGGGGATTTCTCTCTCTCTCTCTCTCTCTCTCTGTCTCCCAGACGGTTTTTATTTAAAGTTTAGGAGACCTCTTGTAATGTAAGGTTAAATGACGGCAATATAGTACCACTAGTTCTATAACTTTCTCCAAAGCTGAATAGGGCCTCAACTTAGTCTGAAGATGTAAGACGAACTTAAACTTACATCATGTGAGAGAATTATTTAAAAGAAAATAAAGAAGAGAAAACCAATGGAGGGTAACTGAAGTAAAATTAAGGCCACACTGACCTGTCTCACCAGCTCCCCCACCATGCCGTCCCAGCCACCGTACCGGCCATCGTTCTGGCCACCGTACTTGTTGTCCTTCACAAGTTGCAATGTGTCTGGAAAAAAAATCCCGTGAGTAAATAGGTTAACAGATACACAGGCTAGCATTAACAAGAGAATATGATTATGAGATATATAAATTACTGGGCACCACAGGTGTTCAAAGTTAATATCTAGGGGAAATTAAAAAAAAAAAAAAAAAAAAAAAACTGTGGGTAAGTACATTAACAAGAGGAAATCGATAAGGAAACAATATGTGATCTACAGAAAATACAATAACCTTCACACGTTGCAATGTGTCTTGCGGGACACAGACGAGTGAGTAACAGATCAATAGGAAAGAGGGCACCAAGTATACAATAACACAACTATGCGACAGAGACAAAACCCTACAAGCAAGGAAGAAGATGCCATTATTAAACAAGATCACTCAAAGAGCCCGTACCTCCACTGAGGCAGCACCATTGCCCTTACATGTGTTTCAGACTTTTTTTTTTAACTTTTTTTTTTCAAACAAATTTATTCACGTCCTTCTGATATTCCTGTCATTATACGAAACAAAATAGTCAGAGGTTACAATAAACTAAGAGGGCAATCACTATTGTGAAAGAAATTCCTAAAGCGCCATAAATATATCCTGCATCTCCAACACGAAAACGAAAGTAACTGCTACTAAAGACAAAGAAATTTGTCTCCTAAAATAACACTTTCACAATCTATAAACGCTTTCACTTATTCTGGACAATCACAGGACGATTCTATTCGGCTTAGAGAAATTTTGCCCGTCAAAGAATTGATACCTCACGATTAACCTTGTGTGGTAGGTGGTGCCAACCATCATCCACTCACTTGATGTAGTGCTCCCTACTTATCCATCACCTGCTTCATTCTTCTTGTGTTTGCCCTCTTCTCTTCCTATTACTCCCACCTTTTTCTCCCATCTTTCCTGTCGATTTTTCTTTTTCAGGTGTCTTTACATTGAATGACAGGCATCATGGTTTCCTGTAAGCCAGGAAACCTTGTACAACGCTAGGTGGTAGCCATATTATCAATTGTTATGTGTTCCCTACGTGTCAACAAGTTGACTGGCGTAGGGTTAGTGTTCCTCCCCTTAAAAAGACAAATGGCCAACCTTTACGGGATTATGGCGTCTAGGTGGTTATAGATAGATACATTGGCAATTAACCTTTACGCAGGTAGAAACTTCCTCAACTGAACAAAATAGTACGAAATTTTCATGAATATAATAACAAAATGCGTCCAAGTCATCGACAATATTAAAACACACGTTAACTCTTTACCTCTGACATCTCCATTTAAGTACTTAAAAACCGAGTATTTTTGTTGTATATTATTTTTTCTTTTGTTCCCCTCTCACTTTCCCCCCCCCAACTCCTTTCCCCCCCCCCTTGCCTACACACCCAGTGACCGCCTCAACACTCCGGGGGTATAATAACTGTTGAGGGCCAAACAGCTACGGGTACACGACACCTATCAGAGGGCAGCCAGGGTGGGTGTATAAGAGGGGCATTCTGAAAATTCCCTGTCAAGTGGAACCGGTTTTACGTTGAAACGGCCCCAGCAACTGAACCGCGTCACGTAGCCAACAAAAACTCAGCCCCCCCAACCCCGACATAGCCTACCATGCAAACATTCCCTACGACTGTAAAACTGCATAAATATCAATCTCCAACAAAACAATCCGAAAATACACAAGTACCTTAGAAGTTGTAAACCTACGAAACTGTTTAGTTTACCTCTAATATGGTAACCTCATTACATAAGGCAAAAAACCTTAAACTGATTACTTTCGTCAGATGGAAGCCAGAAAATACCATGTACTCTCAGAAATTTAAAAAAAAGAATCAGAAATAACATCTTCACCTCAAACACCAAAAAATGTATTATTATAAACAGATTTCATACCTGCTTACACAAATACCTCATGAAATAAACTGATCAAGATGCAAACCACTCAAATTTATCCCTTACCCCTAAAAATACATTGAAAAATCAAATATCTATCTATCTATTGCCAGACGCCTTTAATCCTGTAAGGGGTGGCCACAAAAAAATCGCCTCCATGTCGCCCCGTCCCCCGCCATTTCACTACTCTGCTCCCAGTGCACATCCCCCTCTCTCATTTACCTCTCCACTCCATCCCTCCATCTCAATCCTTGGCCTCCCCCTCCCTATCCACCCTCCACCTCACTCACATACACCCTCCTCGTCAGTCTCTCGCTCTCCATCCTCTCGATATGGCCAAAAATCAAATACAATTAATTCTGAGGAAAGAGGTCAAGAGGTCTTCAGGTTAGCCCTTGTAAGGATGATTCCCAGAAATTTACCTTAAGATACCCCAGAAATACTACGTTACCCTCTAACACCTCCTCATTTTCCAGCACAAGCCCCCAAACTCATATACTCACAGTTAATTCCGAGGAAGGATGCCAAGAGGTCAGCGAGGTCTTTAGCGTATCCCTCGTAACGATCATTGCCAGTGTAGTTACCGTCCTTCCTTAGCATCAAGAATGGCTTTTCCTGTGATGACAGAAAACGGGGCCGCTATATTATCCCAAGGAACATGGGATCACACTAATTTTTCAACTAATATATATAAAATTCCTCTTTCTGAGAGAGAGAGAGAGAGAGAGAGAGAGAGAGAGAGAGAGAGAGAGAGATGAAAAGGTAGCACCAAGTAACAAAGACCAAATGGCACTAAGTCGCATCACAGAGTGAAAATATTTAAAAGGAGGAAACTAAGGGAAAATGGAAGATAAAATTAAATGTCATACAAAATCCCTAAATGAGTTAAAAAGGACATTAAACGGGTAATTGAAAAAAACCGAGACTCACTTAAAATATCGCTTAAATCTGGAGGTCGGCAGAGAGAGAGAGAGAGAGAGAGAGAGAGAGAGAGAGAGATACACGCACCAATATGGATGTAACGATGTAAGATCTGTCAGCCATCACCCGGTCAGTCATGTGGCTCGTGTACTTGACCGCCACTGTTTCCAGCCCTTGGGTGTCGCTCCACGTCCCGATCTGAAAGAGAAAGAAAATATGAGAATAAATGAATGAATGAACTATATACCGCCAGGAAACAAAAGCCATGTGACATTAAGGTAGAAAATTATAACAGCAGAGAGGAAACTGGTAATTTTAAAGGTTAACTACGTGTATATACGACAAACGAAGAACATGAGTAATTAAGAACTGGATAGGATATTAATGTGACTGTGTAATGGTATAAGACGTGTAATAGATAAAGAGGGAGATTAAAACACACACACACACACACACACACACACACACACACACACACACACACACACACACAGCCATTTGTCCGGGTCGCTCCTCAGGTGGATGATAAGTGCTCTTGTTGCTTCCGCAGACGATTTTATTCAGCTTAATACAGACTCTTCGAACTTAATGGATTCTATCGTATAAACCCTTCACGAACCCCTTCCTTCCTCGAGGCCCGTCCTTGGCTGGAGAATATTGTCTTTCCGTCTCTCAACGTAAGTAATGTCTGTGTGGAAGAAGCACCTTGACCTCTGTGTAACTCTGCCGCCTCCTCCTCCAGTCCTTCTCTCCATCCATCCCTGTCTCTATCCTTCACCTTCTTATCCTAATCTTTAGTCCTCTCAAACAACTCTCTTCCACTCCTCTCAACCTTCACATGCGTTCGTCCAACAAGGATGCGTGAATTGCGGACAAGTGATTATCCAGGCGTAATAAGCAAAATAAATCACTAAGATACAGGTGCTTGAGAGCCACCTAAGCTGACGAGAATACCACCTTACGGGTTGCAATGTGGGTAACCGAGGAGGCTTCGTTGCATCTCCTCCTCAACGATTTATTTTGCATATTACGACTCAACATTTGCCTGTATGCTTTTTACATCGCTAACATATCGACATAGTTTGTATCAACAAAAAAAAGGAGAATATCGAGGCGTAGTGTGCAGCATAAGTCGCTAAAAAAGAAGTACCAGGAAGTGACCGTGACCACTTAAAATACAGCCTTAGACCTCCTGACTGACATGTTTCTAAGAGGTGAATAAAATCGCCTGTATTACGCTTGAAGAAACCAATTACTTTGTTACTTGGAGAAAATGTTATTCGTGACAGATTTTAACAGTTTTGATGAACTACTTTTCTCTCGTGTACAGCTGACCTACTTAGTCCCGTGACGATACTATTTATTTCAAGCTACATCTGTACAAATTTATACAACTTTGGACGGAGATGTAGGAGTCAAAGGGTTAACTAAGGCTGTCTAAATCCTCAAGTAAAAAGTCTCACCTATATTGAATAAAATAATTTAGTTAGAAAAGATAAAATAAAAAAGGTCACGGGAATGAAGGTGGCACGTATACTACCTGTCGCTGGGGGAAATATAATGCAAAGTAGTGAATGACAGGGAAAGGGATGACGCCGTGACTTTTATCTTGTCATATCACTGGGCTGAATTTCCTTGCACGTCTTCCTTAGCGATTTATTTTTGGACATGGCTGGTTAATGCCCTTTTGTACGTTATTTATGCAGAGTATGGTGGTATTAAATGTTTTATGTAACACGACATGGTCAGTAATGTGTAACAAACAAAAAAAGTTGCTTAGAAAAAGGTGTTAGGGAGCTTCCTTAGCCGACAAGAATACGGACTTAAGTGGCTTTGGCTAGTTCGTGACACCTCTCCTTAGCTACTTATTCTGCCCATTAAAAAAAAAAAAAAAAAAAAAAAAACTAATATCCTCCTGACTGTTACTGATGCCAACTATGTCGATATAAAAACGATGTATGTGGCGTACAAAGATAAATCGCTAAGGAAGAGGAGCTACGAAGCCTCCTGTGCTACCCAGAATACAGACCTACTAAGGATTTCAGGGGCAGTGTCCAACCGTTTTTTTTAAATAACGTCTCAACAAAGCGTCGGACAAGGATTTAACTTTGGCAGTGCATGTTTGAGACCCCGACCTAATTTGTAAAATTATGCTTTTGTACCAAATGTGTATGATTAAGGCATTTATAAGAGTAAATGTAGGGTAAACTTAGCTAAAATCGTCAGAGGCATGTAGCGAGGCTAGCTTCGGTCACGATACAAGCCCCGCCCACAATTCGGAACGTGACGTCGGTGTGACGTAGTAGTAATCACCGACGCAAGTGGCATTTCTGTCTTTATGTAAGCTGCTTCAGATTCAGTGCCTCAGGGTTACTCATATTTCTGAGCTGCGGCTGATTTTTAGTGACTGTACATCCCTCCAGACTGCCTATTAGTACATAGTATATGCATCGCCCTCTTACACATATTGTGACGTCAATATGACTTATTCACTTCTGAAGAGTAGTAATCACTGCCTGAGCCGGCACCGCTGGGCGAGGTGATGTGGCGGCCGCCGACAGGCGAGACGTTACCAAACCGAAACTTCAGCGATGGCGAGCATCTCTTATTGTCCTAGAGGTTGCAAGACTGCTTTTGTGATGCGGCTTTTCGCGGTATACAACCGCGAAAGGGTCCGCATGAGGAATTTAATATATTTCCTTTTGAATCATGCCAATCAATCACATTAAAAATGCTACTTTTCAGTTTTATTTCATTATAAAAAAATATATTCTTTTACAGATGATAGTGGGCGTTCACAATGAACAAGTTTAATAAACCACTGCTCTTTGTTACATGCACCGAGCATGTAGCAAGGGCCATATTGTCCACGTAAATGATAAGTAATTTCCTCCAAGTAAACCTTTTTTTCGCAAACATTCTCCTCATATAAGGACCATACTGAATCTGTAGTAGGGGTGAAATATTACTTCGGTGTGTGTGTGTGTGTGTGTGTGTGTGTGTGTGTGTGTGTGTGTGAGAGAGAGAGAGAGAGAGAGAGAGAGAGAACAGTATGTGGGGGGGGGGTTAGAAAGAAATGCCACTTGCGTCGGTGATTACTACTACGTCACACCGACGTCACGTTCCGAATTGTGGGCGGGGCTTGTATCGTGACCGAAGCTAGCCTCGCTGCATGCCTCTGACGATTTTAGCTAAGTTTACCCTACATTTACTCTTATAAATGCCTTAATCATACACATTTGGTACAAAAGCATAATTTTACAAATTAGGTCGGGGTCTCAAACATGCACTGCCAAAGTTAAATCCTTGTCCGACGCTTTGTTGAGACGTTATTTAAAAAAAAACAGTTGGACACTGCCCCTGAAATCCTTAGTAAGTCCATAATAGCATAAAGTGAAGAGGGTGGCCGGAGTTGGTGAATGGGAGAATTATACAGACGGTTGTGTTGGCGGAGAGAGACACAGACCCGTTGACAAGACCCGGGTTCATGTTGGTGCTGGGACAAGACATGATGCTGGGGGTCTGTATTCAGCTGGCATCTTAACTCTCAGGCTCCTGTGACTCACTGCTAGCTCAATAAAGACGTCTGGCATTTACTGAAATAATAATGGTTGTCCCGAGCATGCGAGAGTGAAGAGTGGGAGGACTCCATAACATACTGCTATTTCCACACATCTCTCTCACTAGCCTATATCTATCTATTTTTCTCTCTATCAATTGATCAGTCTACCTGTCTATCTATTTATCTATCTACCAATTTATCCATCTACCTGTCTATCTATCTATCTATCTATATATCTACCACTTTAATCATCTACCTGTCTATCAATCTATCTGACGAGGGTTAACTAATTTGGAGGACAGAGAGGACTCCATAACATTTTACTGAGTATTGTCAAAGACTCTCTCTCTCTCTCTCTCTCTCTCTCTCTCTCTCTCTCTCTCCTGTATATCCACATCTATTTAAAGAGTAAACTAATTTGCAGGGCAGACACGACTCCATAACATTTTACTATTTTCACAGATCTCTATCTCTCTATCTCTATCTAAACATACACACATTAGAGGTCTGTCCTATGTTGAATAGGTCGGCTGGTGGCAAGGAAAGCAAAAACACATCACCGTACAAAAAGATATAATCGGAATTTCTCATAAATCCTTTGCTATGAGAGGTCCATCTAAATACCGGTACAATAAGTCGCCTGGGGGAGCAAGAGTTAAATAAGGAAATACGGTATACGGTGTGAAAGGGGCTAAAAATGTCGCCAGGGATGGAAGGGAACGACTGATGCAATGACCACCTCGGCACGACATTATTCTGAGCACGACCACTGACGACACGCTACTAAATTCACGACGACAGCTGAGTGGGGAGGGGGGAGGTGGAGGCAGACAAGGGTGGGACGATGGAATGACTGTGATGGAGGAAGATGGACAGAAAGAGACGGAGGAGGAAGAGGAGGATAGAATGGCAGTGTAAACAGAAAACCCAAGAAAAAACAACATAACTCCGGTAAAACTTACAATTAACAGTGAACGAGTAATAATTTACAGCCTACATGAGCAAGAAAAATGGAAACCTTTGTGAGTCACACCCACCCCAAGTAGGCTATCCACCACGTCAGCACATCCCAGGGAGTGTTCTTTGTCTCTGCGCACAGTCAGGACACATCCCAAGCATCTCAGACACACACCAGACGTACAAGCACACCAGATAAGCTACCATTACCCACTCTATCCCCCATGAGAGAGAGAGAGAGAGAGAGAGAGAGAGAGAGAGTCATCCTTCAGGAAGGTAGTGTGACGCAGTGAGTAACAGTAAGGGACACACGTTGGATTTGGCAGTCCGTACTATTTAGGGTAGGAACTTATAAGAACATGAACATAAACTGTTGAAAAAAATGGCACTTTTATGGAAATAAGGAAAAACGTGAAATGCAGAATTAAATTATAAAAAGCAAAAAGGAAGAGTGAACGAAAAAAAAAATACAAAATGAAAAATTTTTCAACAAACAATTGGCGCACAAATAATAAAAAAATCATAAAACAAGGGAATAGGAAGTATGAAGACAGCAAAACAAATTACGAACAAAAAGAATTTAAAAACAGACACCACAAATAATGCGATGAATAAATAATTATGTAATAAAACTTAAAAAAACAAAAATTACATAACTGGTAAGAAACCTGAAAACAGTTAAAAAACTGAAGACAAAGACCCCATCAAATCACACACACACACACACACACACACACACACACACACACACACAGTCATCCTCAAAGAAAACACCGGTGAGTGAATCTAATAAAACCAAACACAAACTGAGACATACAAAGAAACCTGAACAATGAAAAACACCAAACATCAGAACGGAAAACTCAAGTCAGCCTACGAGTAAAGCCCGATGAATAATATGTGAGAACAGACGAAGCCACGATCAAACACAAAACTGTGAAAATTACATAAAACGGTATTTTGGAAAGAACCAAAAACTGTCAGCCTGAACGTAATGCTCAGTGAATGACTGTGATAAGTATAAAATTATTCATGAATTACAGCACGAAAAGGTACGAAGAAAATGGAAAAAAAAAAAAAAAACTAAGAATATTGAACCACTAAAAAAAAAAAAGAAAGAAAAAAAAAAACTACCAGCTGAGGAGGCAGTAAAAGTCATCAAAACCAAAGTCAGTCTAAATCCTGTGAACGACAATGAAAAAATGAATATAAATATTCTAAAAAATATAATAAAGAAGTAATATAACACTAGGCATCGGGGAAATACAAGCAAAAAAATATAAAGAAAAGTCAACCAAAAACGAAAAAAAAAATTAATATCAGCCTGAAGGTTAAGCCTTGTGAACGACAATAACAGAGTGAGTACCAGGGACGTGACGTGAAACTCTGGACCAAAAATACACTAAACACCAATTAAAATACACACACACACACACACACACACACACACACACACACACACACACACACAAAAGAATAACACCCAACAAAAACATTCAAACATCAGAGTCATGCAAGAGTTAAAGCGTGTTGTAGCTGTTTGTTATTGTTGCAACCACAGGCTCTTCTGAATATGAATTAGGCTAACTGCAGGCTGAATCTGCACAGCTCGCCATCCTTCCAGCAGAGGACAGAGAAGGAGTTAAGGATCGTGTGTATATTTAGGCGGCGGAGCCGACTATATCGGTGCCACCACGAGCAGGCGTCCCTCACCAGCCTTGTGAACGATAAAAATAGATTCTAAGTGACCAAAACAGAAGTATAAACTATCCAAAGAAAACTCCCAAGTAACACAGAAAATTACAATTTAAAAAAAAAAAAAAAAACGATAAAAAATACCAACAAAACCACAACATAAATGAGGAAAAATACAAACATAACCACGATACAATCGAAGAAAACGGAAATAAAATCCCGATTAAACGAAGAAAAGCGCAAATAAAACCAAGAATAAACGGAAAATAAAGAAAAAACGAAAAAAACGATGCTAAACAAAACCACGATTAAAACGAGGAAAAATACAACCAAAATAAAAACAAATAAAACCACGGTAAAAACGATGAAAAATAAAACCACGATAAAAAAGAAGAAAAATAAAACCACGAAAAAAGATGAAAAACAAACAAAACAACGATAAAAAAAGAAGAAAAAGCAACACCAACAAACTACAAAAACACGATAAACCGGAGAAAAAACAAACAAAACCGCGATGGAAACGGAGAAAAACAAATACGAGCAAAAATGATTCTGCTTCACGTAATTTCTCTATGAAGACCAATAATACATCCTAAGCGACCACGATGGAGCATAAACGAACAAACCTCCCGGAAAAAAGGATAAAAACCGATAACGTGGGTGATTAATAACACTTAAGATGGAGGGAGAGAGGGAGGCTGCGACGGAGAAAAGGAGGGAGGCTGAGGGGGAAAGGCAGGCAGAAGGGAAGGAGAGGAGGTTGGGATGGAAGGATTTAGGAAGGTTTGGAGGAATGCTAGGATGGAGGGAGGGAGGAAGAGGGGGAAGCTAGGAGGGAGAGACGGAGGGAGGCTAACAGAGGTAGAAGGAAAGGAGGTTGGAAGATAACAGAGCTGGAAGGAGTATAACAGAGCTGGAAGGAGAGGGGGAGAGAGGGTAACAGGGCTGGAGGGAGAGATGGAGGAAAGATAACAGGGCTGGAGGGGAAGAGGAAGGCTTGCAAGGAGAGAGGATGGATACCGATGAGGGAGAGGGGGATGCTGGCAGGGAGAGAGAAAAGAAAGGAAAATGAGAGAGGGACAGAGAAGCTGAAAGGAATGGAGGAGGGAGATGTACGGGGTGGGAGGAAAGAAGGAAGGAAGGAAAGGGGAAGGCTGGCAAGGAAGGAAAAGAAAGGGAGGAGAAAGAGAGAGGGATGGAAGGTGCAAGGGATGGAATGAGGCTGGGTGGGTGGGAGATGGGAGGAGAGGAGGTAAGACTAGTAGGCGTAGACTGAGAGAAGAGAGGAAGAGGGAAGAGAGGAACGGAGAGGAAGGTGGAAGACAAGTTAGAGGAGAGGGAAAGAAGGCTGGAGTAGAGGGAGGAAAGGCTGGAGGAGGAGGGATGACTGTGAGAGAGGGAGGAGAAGAGAAGGACGGAAGGTAGGAGGAAATGGGAAAGAGAAAATGATTGTCAACAGTGGAGAGTAGTAGGGTGGATGGATGAGTGATGTGGATGGGGAGTGGCTGGGTACTGTGAATGGGGAATGGGTAGATGGATGAGTATTGTGAGTGGGGAATGGGTAGGTGGATAAGTATTGTGAATGGCGGAGCTTTTGGGTGGATAAGGAGTGGGTGTGTGGATGGGTGGACGAATGGAATCGATGAAAAGAGTGTCTGTGGATGGGTGGTGTGGATGGGAGCTGGGTAGATGGATGGGTGAAATGGATGGGGAAGGGGTGGATGGAGAGATGGGGAGTGGGTGGATGGATGGACTGAAGGTGTTACTGTGCCAAACACAGAAATATAGCAGTAAATAGGAGATGCTCCAAGACCGAGGAGAATACAGGCTTGGGCTTTGGATGTGAATTAGTGGAACGGAGAGCTCTGAGGCTGACTGGCATGGATTTAATACGGAGGCAATGGTAATCAGTGGACAGGAGAGCTCTGATGTTGGTTGGCAGGGACCTCAAAGGTAGGCTGAGGTGAAATAGTTAAAGAGCTCTAAAGATAAATAAGTAGGTGGCTTTTGGAAATAGACAGGTGGGTAGGTGAGTGATTTCTGAATGTGCTGTGTGTGAGTGAATTTTGAAGTTTGTTGACAGAGTTTAATACCTTCAATCCGCACCATATTTTTTCGCATTAATCCTATAACCAGTTCGTTTTGCTAAGAAGAGCTTATCAAACTGATGTAGTTAAATTACAGCCTTCATAAACCCCTTCTCTACTAAACATCCTTTCTAAGCTTAATGAAATTGCCTAAAGGTAGGAAATTATAACAAGAGAACACATTACTGGATTATAAGGGGGACAGGTGAATGTGTGTGAGTGAATGTGAACGTGTATGAGTGAATGAGCTTTAGAGATGAATACTGAGATGGTCTCTATCGATGGGTAAGCGTGTGGTTGAGCATTGGAAAGAGTGAATGGATGATTTGTGGTTCTGGACAGTAAGCATCTTAAAATACGTGGATGTGTCAAATTATAATAGCCAGTTTGCTTTCATCTGACAGAACTGAGTCACTCTCATATCTCACATATTAAATTGCGGTGCCTTGAAATTAGCGACTCTTAGTTATGAGGTAGGGATGAGTCTCCTTGATAACTAGTCAAATTTATACTCCAATTCAACTTCACCTAATAATCAACTGACCTGAGAGGGGTTATGGATATTGGTCAGGTATTAAAAAAAAAAAAAAAAAAAAAACAAGGACTGAGTCTATATGTGGGCTCTGGAGGTTGTTACGGGGGGGGGGGTATGAGGGAGGGCGGCTTGGGAGGGGATCAGTGGTATCCTTGGTGTGTCGTGGGTGTGAATAACGATGCCTAAGGAGTCAATACAGCGCCACTGCTCAATATTGTGGCTTGGGGACCAGCTGGGGGTAAAGCAGTGTACACTATAAGGATTCCAAATATGTAGGGTAAGGCCAGGTAAAATGAAAATTGAGGGAGCAGTTCGTGGACACAGACAGATAGACAGAAAGTGCCCTTTATGTTGTAGATAATGTAGTGTTGCAGCACACACACACACACACACACACACACACACACACACACACACACACACACACACACACACACACACACACACACACACACACAGGGAAAGTGTCCAGGAGGGTAATGTCCGAGCTCTCTATTCAACAGCCTCCAACATGTCTGTAACCATTCACCCCTTCTTTTGTACTTTTATCACCATCTCCACCATCATCTCCAGCAATTCCACCACCACCACCAAGAACACCATCACCATTTGCTAGTTAATCATGACTATCAACTCCCTAACCATTAACATTACCACTTATGCTTCCTCCATCAATAACATTAACACTACCCCAATTCCTACCACCACTTCCACTACTACCATTACTACTAGTACTACTACCATTCCCATACTAACGCCCTGCACACCACTACCACCATCTCTTACCACTGTCACCATCCTTATCACTACCACCATCCACACCTATACCACCAACCTAACTACCATCACGCAACACCACTACCATCATTATATCCACCACTACACCAAATATTTCCGATTCCCCCTCCACCACAACCGAGTTTCACACCATTACCCCTTTCCTTATCACCTTAACCATACCCACCAACCACAACCACCTTTACAGACAAAACCACTACCACCCTCCCCCCACCAACCTCTACCACCTTTCCTATCATCTGGCCACAACACGCCACAAATATTGCTATACTGTATTTCCACCACCACCACAATCCCCCCCCCTCCTCCCCCAGTGTTTCCAGCATGACGTATGATCCCCGTCTCTCTTCCGGGTCCCTATTTATATGCCGTAACCTACCGCCATGAATCATCCAAGCCCACATCAATCACCTCACTCTCACACCAGACCCACACCAATCACCACACACTCACGCCACACCCACACCAATCACCACACACTCACACCACACCCACACCAAGCACCACACACTCACGCCACACCCACACCAATCACCACACACACACCATTCACTCAACACCATTTTACTCTGCACAGTGCCTTTTTATTTACCAATATTACACACACACACACACACACACAAAGGAAGTAATAAAATGATGAAAAATACTCTAAAAACTATTTTGATATGCGAATTTTGGCCCACCACAGGCCATCACCAGGCAAATAATGTCGTTTAATGTCAGCATGTCACTTATCATAAATATTTAATATAAAATAATTAAAGCAACGAATAAAGGAAATATAATGAAATCTAACAACTCCTCCTCCAACTCAAAACAAAGCCTCCTCCCAGTTACAAACCTAAATGATAAATGCCACGAACCCTCCAGTCGAGACCCAAGTGACTTACTCAAACCCCCTAAATGAAGCTACAAACCCATATCCACCTATACAATCCAACAAATAATCCTGAAATCAGTGTAGCTAATAACACACAATGGTACCTTTGTTGGCATATAATACAGGTGGATTTGGGTTTGTGGCTTCATATTCCTTTTGTATAATACAACGCAACATTCTTCTTTATGTTATATCGAATGCATATCGACTGAGCTTAGGTTACCCCAGTAACTGAATTAAGAATTTTGAGGAGCAATGTGAAGAATAAATCGCTGTGAAAGAGGCAAACGAAGTCTACTTTTTTTTAATGCAAGGAAGAAAGAACCGCGCTACTTAAAATACGAGAATCCTGCCATGCAGGTCCATATTCTCGTCTGTTATGGAAGCTCCCTAACACCTCTTTCTTAGTAATATCAATTTGTATATTATCTGGGCTGAATACTCGTATAATGGTATTGGAATGACTTGACTGACACAGAAGAGGATTTTTTTTTTTTTTAACAAATGATGAACAGAGGAAGGAAACACAAAATAAATAAATGAGCAAAATAAATCGCTTAGAAAGAGGCGTTAGGGAGCTTCTTTTCCGACGTGAATATGGGCCTAAATCTCAGGTGGAAAAAAAAAATTAAGGAAAAGAAACGTAGTGCCAAAAGGAATTTAGAAAGTGAACTGGAATGCATAAAGAGGAGAAAGAAGGGGAGAAGGGAGGGAATAAGGAGAGGAAAGGAAGAACTTACAGACAGGGGAAAGAGGGGAAAAGGGAAAAGAAGGGGAGGGAAAGAAAAAGGAAAATGGGAATAGGGAAAAGAAGGGGAGGGAAAGAAAAAGGAAAATGGGAAAAGGGAAGAGAAGGGGAGTGAAAGAAAAGGGAAGATAAACATAAGAAGGAAAGATGAACACAAAGTAGAGAGGAAAGGTAAGGTGAAAGGAAGTATTGAAAAGAAGGAGAAGAGGAAAGGCATGGGAAAGGAAGGGAAGAGATGGGGGAAGGAAATGAAAAGGATGAACATGAAGAGAGCGAGAGGAACAGGGAATACAAGGAGAAAAAAGAGAGAAGAAGGAACAAGAAATGAGAGGGAGGGATAGAAAGGAATGGAAAAGCGGAACGGAAGGAAAAATTAGAATAGGAAAAATGAAAGGGGATAGAAGAAGAAAATACAAGCTTGGGATGTGGGAATAGGAAAGACGGAGGCAAGGGAAAGAAAAGGAAAGAGGAGAAGTATGGCTTCGGCTTTCCTGTCATTCTCTGACTAAATATATCTGTGATGTTTATTTATCCCCTAATTCTACTGACTATCAAAAATTCTTTGACTATCTTACCTCTACGATGGAACACATTCTATCCATTTCTCCTTTCTCTGAAATCTCCATTCTAGGAGATTTCAATGTTCACCACCACCTTTGGCTCTCCTCTCCTTTCACTGATCCACCTGGTGAACAAGCCTACACCTTTTCTATCCTGAATGACCTAGAGCAGCATGTACAACACCCTACCCGTATCCCTGATCGCCTTGGAGAGAGTTTCAATATACTTGACCTCTTCCTTACAACTAATCCTTCCGCTTACACTGCTAATCTTTTCTCTCCGTTGGGCTCCTCCGATCACAATCTTATCACCTTAACCTGTCCTATCACTCCAGTACGGCCTGCGGACCCTCCAAACAAACGTCGTCTGTGGCACTTTGGAGCTGCAGACTGGGAGGCCCTCAGGCAGCACTTCTTTGATTTTCCCTGGAATGATTATTGCTTCCGTGGCCGGGAGCCATCTGGGTGTGCCTTGCGCATTACAGAGGTTATTCTTTCGGGCATGGAAGCATACATTCCTTTCTCACATCCTCTGACTAATGCACGAAAGCCTTGGTTTAATCATGCTTGTTCTAATGCTGTCCGCAACAAGGAGAGGGCCTATAAAAGGTACCGGAGTCAACCCACCCCTGAATCACATCTTTTATACATTTCTGTCCGGAATCGTGCTAAGTCTGTTCTTCGCTCTGCTAAAAATAATTTCATCCGTACTAAGTGCTCTCAACTCTCTAACTCGAATTCTTCCCGCTCCTTCTGGCACCTTGCCAAAAACCTTTCTAACAACTTTACCTCATCATCCTTCCCTCCTCTTTTCTACTCTGATAGCTCTGTAGCTATTTCTTCTACTGATAAAACAGATCTCTTCGCTCAGACTTTCTCCTCCAATTCCACCTTAGACGATTCCGGTGCTGTTCCTCCATCACTTCCCCCCTCTGACTTACTCATGGCTGACATTAAAATTTCTTCAGCTGATGTATTTTCTGCTGTCACAGGCCTCAATACTAATAAGGCATATGGGCCTGATGGAGTCCCTCCTGTTGTTCTCAAGAACTGTGCTTCTGTGCTTACACCCTGCCTAGGCAAACTCTTTCGCCTTTGTCTGTCAACTTGTACCTTTCCTTCTTGCTGGAAGTTTGCTCTCATTCAGCCAGTCCCAAAGAAGGGTGACCATTCCCAACCCTCTAACTATCGTCCAATTGCTTTAACATCCTGTATCTCAAAAGTTTTCGAGTCTGTTCTTAATAGAAAAATTTTAAAGCATCTTTCCTATCACAACCTTCTTTCTGATCGTCAGTATGGGTTCCGTCAGGGACGCTCCACCGGTGATCTTCTCACCTACCTTTCAGACTCCTGGTCATCCTCCTTTCGGGACTTTGGCGAAAGCTTTGCCATTGCACTTGACATCTCTAAGGCTTTCAATCGAGTCTGGCATAAATCTTTAATTTCCAAACTGCCCTCTTACGGTTTCTATCCTCCTATCTGTGCCTTCATCTCTAGCTTCCTTTCTGGTCGTTCTATAGCCGCTGTTGTAGACGGCCATCGTTCTTCTCCTAGATCTATTAACAGTGGTGTTCCTCAGGGCTCTGTCCTATCACCAACTCTCTTTCTTTTATTCATCAATGACCTTCTAAGCTGTAC
The DNA here is from genome assembly GCF_032717465.1 of Coenobita brevimanus. Lineage (NCBI taxonomy): Eukaryota > Metazoa > Arthropoda > Malacostraca > Decapoda > Coenobitidae > Coenobita > Coenobita brevimanus. The sequence goes on along the minus strand of NC_136954.1, from coordinate 46,996,193 downwards.
ATCTAACCCTATCCACTCATACGCTGATGACTCCACCCTTCACCTTTTCATTCAATTCCCGCAACGCCCATCTCAGCAGTTACTTCAACAAACAAGGGATGAGGCTATGGCAAACCTAATGTCTGACTTGGCTCATATCTCTAACTGGGGTAAAAATAATCTTGTTGTTTTTAATGCATCAAAGACTCAGTTTTTGCACCTATCAACCAGACAAAATCTTCCACAGGTATACCCACTAATGTTTGATAATATTCAGCTTAATCCTGCATCATCCTTGAACATGCTTGGGGTTTCATTTACTCGGGACTTGTCTTGGAAAGATCATATTACAACTCTTGTAAAATCTGCTTCCAAGAGATTAGGTGTGCTAAGCCGACTCCGTTCCTTCTTTACCCCTGCACAATTGTTGACTCTATACAGGGGTTTTATCCACCCCTGTGTAGAGTACAACTCTCATGTGTGGGGAGGCTCTCCACATACAGCTCTTCTCAATAGGGTGGAGTCAAAGGCTTTTGCTTTTCGTCTCATTAACTCTCCTCCTCTTACTGACTCCCTTCAACCTTTGTCTCTTCGCCGCACTGTTGCATCTTTATCTCTTTTCTATCGCTACTTCAATGGTCACTGCTCCTCTGAACTGTCTGCATGCATTCCTCCACCTCTACGACGGGCGCGTAGCACCCGTCTAGCAGCAAACTCTCATCCCTTTTCTGTCCAAGTCTCTAATGCAAGAGTTAACCATTACTCCCAGTCCTTCATTTATGCAACATGTCAACTCTGGAACTGTCTCCCTCTGTCTGTATTTCCTACTTCCTATGATTTCCAGTTTTTCAAACGCAGTGTGTCCAGGCATCTGGAAATGATCGGATCTTGAATTTGGCTCTCTCTTATATTTTGTCTTTCTCTTGGAAGGAATAGTTTTGCAGGCTCGTTGCCTTTGGTTCCTTGTTCCTCACATAAAAAAAAAAAAAAAACAAGTGTGTAGAAGAAATATGAAAGGGAAAGGAGGGAAGAGAAAAATAAGAGAGGAAAACGGGAAGAAAGGGAGAGTGACAAAAAGGAGGAAAAAGAGGGAGGGAAGGGAGAGATGGAGGGAAACAGGAGAGCTTGAGGTTGGTGGGTGTGGGTGGTTAGCAAGTATGCAATCGTGTTAAGTGTCTACATGTGTGTGTATCGCGGAGGGGGCACGGGAGGGGGGGTGGAGACAAACATTGATTGGGAGGCAAATGAGAAGAGGAGAGAGAGAGAGAGAGAGAGAGAGAGAGAGAGAGAGAGAGAGTATGGAAGGAGTATGGTAATGAGCAAAAGATATTTGGAATGAGGAGAAATGTATGAAAAATGTTTGGCGATCAAGTATACAAGAAGAGGGAAGGGGAGAAGGAAATTACAGGAAAGAGTAAGGAAATATACAAACTGATTGGTACGGTAAGGAAAACTGTGTAAAAAAAATATATATAAGGAAAATGTATGAAAAATATATAAACAAGAAGTGGAATGCACTTGGTAAGGAATTAGGGACGGAGGGGAAAATGTATGAAATATATATGACGGGCAGGAGGGAAGGAAGGCAGGAATGTATGAGAAAGGTTAATGACGTGTGTGAGATTCAACATGGAAGGGAGTGGGAAATATACTGGAGAACTTATGGAAGCAGAGAGAGAGAGAGAGAGAGAGAGAGAGCATGGACGGAGTATAGTTAATGTAGGAAAGATAATTGGAATGAGGAGAAATGTGAATAATGTATGGATATTAAACACACAAGAAGAGGGAAGGGGAGAAGGAAATTACAGGAAAGGGCAAGTAAATGTACGAATGATTATTAGGGTGAGGAAAACTATGAAAAATATAGGGAAAATGTATGGAAACTATATAAACAAGAAGTGGGATGCGTTTGGTAAGGTATTTGGGACGGAGGGGAAATGTATGAAATATATATATGACGGGCAGGAGGGAAGGAAGGCAGGAATGTATGAGAAAGGTTAATGACGTGTGTGAGATGCAACATGGATGGGAGTGGGAAATATACTGGAGAACTTATGGAAGCAGAGAGAGAGAGAGAGAGAGAGAGAGAGAGAGAGAGAGAGAGAGAGAGAGAGAGAGAGAGAATGATGTTGTTCAATAATACTGAGGGTGTGAAGATTAATGGAGAGAGAAACGGAGAGAGAGGGGAGGAAGGTGGCAGACAGAGGGCGAAGGGAGGTCAGGGGGGAGGGAGGTAGGGTAAGAGAGAGGAGGCAGTAGGAAAATGATGGAAGAGAGACAAAGTGGGAGGGAAGCCGTCCATCACTGCAGCAAACTTGATGTGGCGCTGCCTGCTTCTTCCTTGGCCTTTACTATTCTTTTTCTGTGTTTGCCATCCTGTTTTCCTGTTTCTCCAACCTTCCTGTTACGTTGCATTACTATTCTTTCTCCTTCAGGTGGCTCTAAACTGAGTGACATTGGTTCTGTAACACAGGAAATCAGTTACATTGCTGGGTGATTACCATACGAGTATAAACAAACTACGGGGTGATGTGCAGCCTCCAATGGTGCTCCTGTTAGCTGGATCGAGAGACGGAAGTGCGGCGTCCATCCAGAAACATATCCTCGACAATCTTCCCTGCGCCTCCCTGTGGTAAGGCGATGTCTGCCTCGCGGGAACATCAGTTCACTGCAGGCGACGGCCCTGCAATGGCGTTTGCTTGCCTGCGGTTGATGTGTCTGTTCGGCCAGACTGACAGGAGTTATTCAACAACACCAACATCACATCAATTTTTGCATCCTTCTCAACACCACCCTCAACCTCCACTTCCTTTCTCACTATCCTACCCCCCCCTCCCTCACACACACACACACACACACACACAGACGCCTCCCTCTCTCCTCCACTCTCTCCCTTCACCATGATAAGAATGTATGATGCTGGTAAATTGGGCCAGACATATGAAGGCGCATTTATCACCACCAATACAATGGTCTAATATTTATGCTGATATCCTTAGCCGTAAAAATCTATGATATTACGTGTGGGGATTTTTTAATATATGTTTACAATACCCAGTGTACCTACCTACCTATCTAACCACTTACCTACTTACCTAGCTACCTACAAACACAGCCACCCACCCACCAACACACACACACGAGAGAGAGAGAGAGAGAGAGAGAGAGAGAGAGAGAGAGAGAGAGAGAGAGAGAGAGAGGTCCTCAGACTTCCTGCTCTAAACGTTCTAGGGAAGTATGTCGGAATCGCAGTGGTTATGGAGCATAAAGTAGTAACTTACTTTGCGGTATCCACAATGGGAGAAACAGCCTCATTCCACACCCACTATGCTGCCCTTCTTCTCGCACCTACCCAGTTGCCTTCCTGACACTGCCATTTTTCCTTCCTTTTATAATTCTCTCACTTATTTTCGTATCCTTCTTTCCTTCGTCCATTCTTCACTCGCTATTACCCTATCCTTTTTCTATCTACAACTTTTCCCATTCCCCATTTTCCTTCCATCTGAGGTATTTTCCTATACTTTTGTTCCCCATCCCCACACCATTTTTTCCCACCCATTTTCATTCCATTGCCATATCCTTCTTGCATTTTTTCACTGTCTTTTTTTTTTCACTATTTTTATGTCCTTTATTGATCTCCATTCAGTCACTCGTAATAAGGCTTCACTAGGAACTCGCCTGACGGTATCTTGTGTTGTGGGGACGGCTCAGTCTCCTGGTGTGGGCGTGGGCGTGGAAGGGGGAGTATTAAATAAGTGGTGCAGGTTTCACACTAAAGACGTTGACAGCCGTCCCCACAGCGCACAAGAATCACCAGCGGAGTGAACATCAACGTTATATATGAACCAATCACATTTTCCCATTTATCTATTCCACATTTTTCAGTTCATTTCATTGTATCTTCAATTTTGTTCCACAAGTTCCCACCTTTATCCTGTATCTATATTCACATGGCTTTGTATCATAAAGTCTTCCTCAATCCAGACACTGAAGGCAAGAATGACCAGTCGTTATTCCCTGAGAGGAAGCAGGTGAGCCATAATCCCCATCTACACCTTGGATTACAACGCTGTTCTACCATGCCCTTATTTCCTCGTTCTCCATTATGTCTGTCTGTCTGTCTGTCTGTCTCTGTCTCTGTCTGTCTGTCTGTCTCTGTCTGTCTGTCTGTCTCTGTCTCTGTCTGTCTGTCTGTCTCTGTCTGTCTGTCTGTCTCTCTCTCTCTCTCTCTCTCTCTCTCTCTCTCTCTCTCTCTCTCGCAGAAGATACTAGGTTAAGAACATCGTCATTTCCTATTTAATAATAATAATAATAACAATAACAACAACAACAACAACAACAATAATAATAATAACAATAATAATAATAATAATAATAACGGCAACAAAAATAATAAGTAATGATGACGATGATAATGAAGATGATGATGATGGCGAAGATGATGATGATGATGATGATGATGACGATGATGATGGTGGTGATGATGATGATGGTGGTGGGGATGATGATGATGATGATGATGATGATGATGATGATGATGATGATGATGATGATGATGATGACGTTGAAAAGGAAAATGTGGAAAAAAAAAAAAATCACCCTAAAATCTCTCTCTTTTTGGTTGTAAGTGAAATGAGGCTGGAATATTTCCAAGACATTTGCATATCTCTCTCTCTCTCTCTCTCTCTCTCTCTCTCTCTCTCTCTCTCACACACACACACACACACACACACACACACACCAGCAGACATACCTACGGAAACTTCAGTACAATATTAACCAATCAACACATTATTATACCAGGCAAATCATTGGCCACATTCCTAGCGCTGATACGAGGGGTGACGACAGTAGGAAACTAAAGGTATGGTGAGTTTCGGTCAGTTTAAGTAAGACTGGGTGAAGTTAGGTTACGTTAGGTTAAGCTGCGTTAAGTTAGATTTAGTAGGGTTAAGACAGGTTAGGTTAGGTTGGCAAGGTGTAAGCATGGTTAGGTTAAGTGTTATTAGGGCAGGTTAGTCGAGATGAGTCAGGTTAGGTTAAGTTGCACTATTCTAGGTCAGGTCACAGGCAATAAAGCAATACGTACGACCACCTCAGCACAATATCAGGCAATCAGCACATATTTCCACCCAACAAATCAGTGGCCTCGTTCCCAGCGGCGGTAGGAGGTGCAGCAATAACAGGCAGGCCATCGAGGCAGGACCCAGGCCGTCAATGATTTGCTGCCAATATAACACGTGGCCTAATGGCTACGTCCTCCTCTGGCATTGGTTTATTATTGCAATGTACTGCCACACTGCAGGCACGGTGAGGTGACGAGGTGGAATTGGGGAGGCACGGAGAGGTGAGGTGAGGGGAAAGGGGGGTACAGAGGTGCGGGGGAAAAGGGGGTATAGAGGTGAGGTGGGGGGAATGGGGGCATGGTGGTGAGGTGGGGGAAGGGAAGGCGGTGGCTCAATCGGCAGAGAGTTGGCCTGCAGTCCTAACGGACCCGGGTTCAAATCCCACTGGGGCAGGGAACAGTTTAAGGATTTGAATTTCAAAAAATCAGACTTTACTGATCTACCAGAAGACCCGCCAACATGTCGTAAAAATACCCCCGCTAATACCAATACACCAGTCCTGTATGAGACAGCCCTTGCTTGTATTCAGTATGGATGGTGGGTGTCAGCGCCGAAGTGGTGACATGTACAGTAGAGGTGTGCCGTACGTACGAAGATTACTGGGCCTTGAAAGCAGGCTGTGAAACCTATGCCCAGAGTCGGTCACACACACACAAAAAAAAAAAAAAAAAAAAAAAAGAGAGAGGTGGGGGGGAACGGTTACCAGAGAGGTGAGGTTGAGGGAAAGAGGGGCACGGTGAGGTGAGGTGGGGAAAAGGGGGGCACGGTGAGGTGAGGTGGGGAAAAGGGGGGCACGATGAGGTGAGGTGGGGAAAAGGGGGGCACGGTGAGGTGAGGTGGGGAAAAGGGGGGCACGATGAGGTGAGGTGGGGAAAAGGGGGGCACGGTGAGGTGAGGTGGGGAAAAGGGGGGCACGATGAGGTGAGGTGGGGAAAAGGGGGGCACGGTGAGGTGAGGTGGGGAAAAGGGGGGCACGATGAGGTGAGGTGGGGAAAAGGGGGGCACGGTGAGGTGAGGTGGGGAAAAGGGGGGCACGGTGAGGTGAGATGAGGGGATGGGGGGGCACAGAGAGGTGAGGTGCGGAAAAAGGGGGTACAGAGAGGTAAAGTGGGGGAAAGGGGGGGCACGGTGAGGTGCGAGGAAGGGTGGAAAGGGGCAAATGAGAGTGATATGGGGTGTGAGGGAGGGGGGAGGCACTGAAGGGAGAGATGAGGGAGTGAATTTAGAGAGGTGAGGGCGTTGTGGTGAGACGGTGTGGAGAGAAGTGAAGGGGTGAGGTGAGAAGAGAGGGTACCATGGAGAGTGATGAGGGGAGTGGGGGTTTCGGAGAGAGGTAAGAGGGATGGGGGTAGTATGGGGAGGGATGGAGGAATGGGAGTTTCAGAGACAGGTAAGAGGATGGGGTAACTGAGAAAAGAGGTGAGGTGAGGGGGGAAGGCAGAAGTGAGGGGGGGGGGTTGAGGAAGGTGACGAGAAGGTGAGGGAGAATACCGTTGTGATAGACAGGGACAGGGTGAAGGTCAAAGGACATTCGGTAAGGTGGGTGACGGTGTGTCTTTAATATAGACAAGATTCTGTTTAACATCAGGCTCCTACGACTCACTCAGCTGAATACAATCGTTTGGGTTTAACTGGTATAGAATATTAAGTGCCCCGACCATGACAGGTGAATGGTAGAAGCATAAACACGCTCGGTTCCCAAATAACTGGGATGACCGCACCACGAGAGGGGGGAATAAAGCCTCACATTAACCCATTTACCTGGACGTTTTGTTTTATATTCCCTTAATGCTACCACTTCTTAAAAATTTCTGAAGAGCTTTTAAATCGACTGGTTGGATACAGCCTTCCCCAACCCCCCCTCACTACTACAGGTACACCTAAGTTGAGTAAAATCCTCTGATGGTATCATGAATAAACCAAATGAAATAGGACACCATCTGGAAGGGGTATCGGACACAGGATAACAGATTTCAGAATGGAGTACAGTATTCCTTTGTATATTCAGCCAAACGTCAATTACATCATCATCGTCATCGTCGTCATCGTCCTCATCCTCTTCACAATCATCATCACCATCAACATCATCATTACGACTTTTTCCTACACACAGGTAGGGTTACGGAGGCTCCAGAAAGTAAAGAAAAAAACTGGTGAATAGACGTCTAATACACGCTGACAAATCGTCTGCGGGTGACAAGAAAACGGAAAAAAAAAAAAGTCACTACATCGTACGGATTAACTGGGCGTCTCAGATTAACACAGTTGTGAATGAAGTATTAAAAAATTATGGTAACAATAAACGAAAAAGAAAATAAAAACAAAAATCCGAATTAAATGAGTTAATTATGGTCACAAAATAAAATCTTGAAGGGAAGACAATGCTGTTCAGTATATTCAAAGACGTCAGTCAAACGCCAAAAATAAAAAATAAAAATAAAAAATAATAATAATAATAATAATAATAATAATTTTGTATTAGCAAGACAAAATACGTCATTGGACAGAGTTAATTAAAATTCCTGAAAAACATGGCGAAATATACTGTAGTACTGCTGTGTACCCTGAATTCAGCAAAACATCAATCACACTGGGAAATCATCAATCAAAAATTTAATAAGCCATTAGAGCGAAAATATTTAATTCGTACTGTGTGTAGGCAGCAACGTTCCGCAGCCACCACTGTTGCTGGGATAATGAGTTACGATAATTATATTATACTTTGCGTCAAATGGGCTGCCTATCTGGTATCTGTCTGTCCCTTCCTGTTTATATATATATATATATATATATATATATATATATATATATATATATATATATATATATATATATATATATATATATATATATATTGTTACGGAACAGAGAAAACTGTCCCGCAAAGTTCCAGGTTCAAAACAAAAGAGTTAGGTAAAATTACAAGTTAAAGTTTAATGCTCAAACTAACAACTAAACATTCAGGACTCATAAGGATAATGTAATGGCAAAAAACAGGTTAAATATATGGTTAACTGCAATAGCCTCTATTAACACGAAATTAGCATGAGTAAATTTATCTAAGTCAGCCCTGATAAAATGACAATACACTGGATAATGCTCAGTTAATGCAAGATAAATTATTACAGACACAAAATATTATTAATAATTGGATGACATAAAACCTTACTTTAATCACAAAAACTTTACTAGGCCTAAGAATTAACACCTTATGCTAAATAGTACAAGAAAAAATGCAATAACAGTTATACTCAAATTACACAGCTGCTAGATGGTTGGAGACTTCCTGAGCACTCACAATAATAACAACTGTACAGGGGAGGACAGAGATGTGAACAAAATGAGGAGTAGATCTAAGTGGCAATAATGCAGAGACTGAGCTCATTATATAGGGGCCGGCAGAGCTTGATACAACTTGTAAGAAGGACGCGCAAATGAAGCCATGGGGACAAAGAGTTGACAATCCTGCTCTGAACAACAGAAAGAAGGACTTACTCTACTATAAGGGAGGACGGGGGGAGTGAGGTAGAACACGCTCGTGATCAAACATGCAGCATACTGTACGTTAGAATTACACAAAGGATGATGAAATCATAGGCTATGTAACACCTCCTCACAAAGAAAAAGAAATTTACAAAGGAAATTTCTTATTACTCTAAAACAATCTGTCTAAAGTCTAGATAAGCAATCTGCAATAACATTTGCTTTCCCCTTGACATGTTGTATGTCTAATGAATACTCCTGAAGAAGTAGACTCCATCTTGTCAATCTCTGATTTTTATCTTTAAACTTACTAAGGAATTTCAGTGGGTTATGATCGGTATAAATGACTATGGGGTCAAAACCAGAACACAAATAAAATGAAAAATGCTGTAAACCCAAAATCAAGGCCAAAAGCTCTTTCTCAATAGTTGAGTAGTTCTTTTGAGGTGGAGTGAACTTCTTACTGTAATAAGATACAGGATGTTCAATACCCTGTTCATCCTCTTGCAGCAAAACAGCCCCAGCTCCTGTATCACTTGCATCAACAGCCATCTTAAAAGGCTTAGCAAAATTTGGAGTAGCGAGCACTGGCTGACTTCATAGGATAGCTTTAAGTTTGTTGAAAGAGGATTCACAGTTATCGGTCCAGACAAATTTAACTCCCTTTTTCAGTAGGTCTGTAAGTGATGATACAAGAATTGAAAAGTTAAGAACAAATCTCCTGTAATAACCTACCATTCCCAAAAATCTTTGTAGCTCTTTCCTACTTTTAGGTCTGGGAAGATCACTCATAACCTGAACCTTAGCTCCTGGTGGTGCAACATGTCCATCACCAATTACGTACCCAAAGTACTGAACTTTAGCTTGACCAAACTCACACTTTGATAAATTAGCTACAAGATTAGCCTGAACCAAACGCTCAAGAAATTTACTGACATGGCATAGGGGATCTTTCCAGTTGTCACTGAAGACCAACACATCATCAATATAAACAACACACCCTGCCAAACCCTCTGTTACAACATTCATGAGCTTCTGAAATGTGGCTGGTGCATTCTTCATACCATATGGCATTAAAGAACATGCAAAAGTCTTTCCTAGTGTTACAAAACTTGAGATCTCCCTAGCACGTTCAGTCATAGGTACTTGCCAGTATCCCTTTAACAAATCAAACTTACTTATGTACCTAGCCTTTCCGATCTTGTCTATGCAATCTTCCACACGAGGGAGAGGGTAAGTGTCTGTTTTGGTTATCTGATTAACACGTCTGTAGTCGATGCAAAGCCGCTGTGACCCACCTGGCTTAGGGACTAGAGTGACAGGAGAACTCCACTCGCTCTGACAGGGCTCAATCATCTTGTGGTCCAACAGGTAGCCAAGCTCCTTCTGGATGAGAGGAACTTTCACTGGGTTCACATGGTAAGGAGGCAGTTTAATTGGCTTTGCGTCTCCAACATCGACATCATGCATCAACACAGTGGTTCTTCCTGGAGTGTCACGGAACACTTGCGGGTACTCCTGCAGTAATGCTGAAAACTCCTGCCTTTCCTCGGGAGGTAGATGAGAAAGCTTAGTCTGGAGATCATTCATGATATCAGGATTCTTCCCAAAACTATCACTCAGGCTCATGCTGCATGGAAGAACTTCACTTGCAGACTCGGGTGGAACAGCTACAGTGCAGACTAGGTTATTTTCGTCCCGCCTGTGATATAACTTTAGCATGTTGATGTGACAAAGTTGCTTGTTCTTTCTACGATCTGGTGTGGCGATGACATAGTTAACATCACTGAGTTTCTTCTCCACGAAATAAGGACCACTAAACTTGGCTTGAAGAGGTTGCCCATGCACCGGTAGCAGAATCAAAACCTGATCTCCTGGCTGAAAGTGGCGTAACCTGGACTTCTTATCATACCAAGTTTTCATCTTCTCCTGAGCAGCTCCTAAATTCGCTCTCACCAGCTGTAAAGCAGTGGACAGCCGTTCTTTGAACTTCATCACATACTCCAGCAGGTTGACGTCATCTTCCTCCGACAGCCAGCATTCCTTGAGTAACTTAAGGGGTCCTCTTACTTAATGGCCAAACAGTAGTTCAAAGGGTGAGAAGCCCAGTGATTCATTTGGAGATTCTCTTGCGGCAAACACAACGAATGGAAGACCTTTATCCCAGACTTTCTGATGTTCCAAACAGTATTTCTTGAGCATCGATTTGAGTGTTTGATGATATCTCTCCAACGCTCCTTGGGTCTGGGGATGGTAAGCTGAAGACGTGATCTGGGTGATGCCCAACTCTTTCAGAGACTGCTTGAAAACGTTTGACATGAAATTACCTCCCCGGTCTGACTGTACCTCCTTGGGCAGACCAAACTTTGTGAAGAACCCTAGCATTTCCTTAACCACGTTCTTTGCTGAGATATTTCTAAGTGGAATGGCTTCAGGATAGCGAGTAGCCATATCAATCAGGGTCAACACATAAGAAAATTCTGAAGAAGTCTTAGGATGAGGGCCCACAATATCCACCAACACACGGGTGAATGGCGCCTCAAAAGGAGGAATGGGAACTACAGGTGCAACCTTTTCGGTCTGATTACACTTCCCCACAACTTGACAGGTGTGACAAGACTTACAATACCAGGAAACATCCCTGAAGATACCTGGCCAGTAGAAGTGTTTCAAAATGCGTGCCACAGTCTTCCTCACTCCAAGGTGTCCTGCCAAACTGGAATCATGAGCCACTCTAATGATATCCTGCCTACAAACACGAGGGATGACAACTTGATGTACAACCTCCCATTCACAGTCGGCTGATGCTGTTGGGGGTCTCCACTTCCTCATAAGTACTCCTGACTTTACATAATAACAAGTAGAAGCACCAGCTGACTCTTCCTCACTGCAAGCAGAGTTAGCTAGACCTTTTAACTCAGGGTCAGCAACCTGCAACTCAACCAACTCTTGACGAGACAAATTATCAACACTACGAGGTACTGCCTCATCTGGTGAGTGGTCCAAATTAGCAAGAAAAGTGTCAGCTAGGATAACATCATCATCATCATTATCCTCTAAGTCACCAGTAACTTTAGACTTAGCCCTAGTGAGAGCACATGCAGGGAACACATCAGGGACATCACAATCCTGGGTCGCAGCCACTGGCTCACTAGACAACTGAGGAGCTGGACACACTTGACTTCCACCAATATCATTTCCAAGTAAGAAAGTTACACCTGACATTGGGAGTGTCTCAACCAACCCAACCATAACGGAACCATTAACAAAACCAGACTCTAAATTCACTCTGCACAGAGGGACAGAGAAGTAATTATTCCCTACACCTTGTAAGATTACAGTTTCATCAGAGGAATTAACATTAGAGCCTAGAACACTGGTCAGCATAAGGGATTGGCAAGCACCTGTATCACGATATATTTTAACTGATTTCCTGTCATTACTGTCCAGAGGACTGACAAAACCATCAGACAGGAAATTAGCACATGAACTCTTGAGAGTGTCACCCACGTCACTGCTCAAAAGAGGAGCTCCATCATAAGAATTTAATTTACCCCTCAAAGCAGGTTCAGTTAACTCAGTTAAAGAATTCTGGGAACTCTCAAGGGTGGACACTAGACCAATTGACTGAATATTTAAAGACTCCTTTTTGTTCACATCACGCTGTCTCCTGAAACATTTCTCCGTAGTATGACCAAGCTTACTACAATAAGTACATTTACTATTCTGAAATCTAGAGGTGAAGCTGGTATTTACTTCCTGAGAAACATCATCTTTATTTTCTTTCCTGTTACCTGTACTCTGAGTAGAGGCAACGTACTTACTCTCAGCTTTCCTTTTTTCTCTAGAATATCTCTTGTGAGTGAGAACATATTCATCAGCTAAAACTGCAGCATCAGACAAATTATCTATTCTTTTCTCATCAAGATATAGGCTTACATCTTTACTAATACACCTTTTGAAGTCCTCCAGCAAAATCATCTGCTTAAATTTGTCAAAATCAGAATCCACATTCTTAGAATTTAACCACTGCTCTAACAGATCTTTAATTTTTGCATACTCAACATGGGATTGCTTATCTTGCTTATAAGTTGTCCTAAATTTTACTCTATAGGCTTCAGGAACAAGCTCATAGGCCTTAAGAATCAAGCTCTTAACTACATCATAATTATCACATTGATCCTGAGGCAAAGATGCATAAGTTACTTGAGCTTTACCGGTGAGAACAGTTTGAAGGAGTACTGGCCAATACTTTTTGGGCCAATTAAAACCTGTAGCTACCCTCTCAAACAACTGAAAATACTTTGTTAAATCAGATTCATTAAAAGGAGGGACAAGTTTAACATTTTTAGCCACATCAAAATCATCAGAGCTAGATGATCCAGTTCTACCTTGTTTCATGCGATACTCATGGTCTGCCTGAATCCTAGCAAGTTCAATTTGTGCCTCCTGAATACGAGCCTGAGACTCAGCCTCCTTAGCACGTGCCTGAAACTCAGCCTCCTTAGCTTGTGCCTGAAATTCAGCTTCCTTAACACGAGCCTCCTGCAGGGCTAGCTGTAACTTAGCTAATTCAATCTGCGTTTGCTCATTTGGAGGAGTTACATTAAACAAGCTTTCATTAATCATGTCAACAATTTGATCTTTAGAATGATGAGAGCGAACAGCAATTCCCAATTGTTGAGCAACAAGCTTAAGTTCATTCTTTGTTCTGTTTTCTACATCACACACTGTTTGCACATTTGACAAAAAATCTTTGGCTTCATCAAGCGCAGTAATAGTAGACATCATGAATAAATCACAGTCACAAAATATCAAGCAATATCCTTATGATAATATCCTGAATATCCTGATAAGAGGTCACCAAATTTATGTTACGGAACAGAGAAAACTGTCCCGCAAAGTTCCAGGTTCAAAACAAAAGAGTTAGGTAAAATTACAAGTTAAAGTTTAATGCTCAAACTAACAACTAAACATTCAGGACTCATAAGGATAATGTAATGGCAAAAAACAGGTTAAATATATGGTTAACTGCAACAGCCTCTATTAACACGAAATTAGCATGAGTATATTTATCTAAGTCAGCCCTGATAAAATGACAATACACTGGATAATGCTCAGTTAATGCAAGATAAATTATTACAGACACAAAATATTATTAATAATTGGGTGACATAAAACCTTACTTTAATCACAAAAACTTTACTAGGCCTAAGAATTAACACCTTACGCTACACAGTACAAGAAAAAATGCAATAAAGTTATACTCAAATTACACAGCTGCTAGATGGTTGGAGACTTCCTGAGCACTCACAATAATAACAACTGTACAGGGGAGGACAGAGATGTGAACAAAATGAGGAGTAGATCTAAGTGGCAATAATGCAGAGACTGAGCTAATTATATAGGGGCCGGCAGAGCTTGATACAACTTGTAAGAAGGACGCGCAAATGAAGCCATGGGGACAAAGAGTTGACAATCCTGCTCTGAACAACAGAAAGAAGGACTTACTCTACTATAAGGGAGGACGGGGGGAGTGAGGTAGAACACGCTCGTGATCAAACATGCAGCATACTGTACGTTAGAATTACACAAAGGATGATGAAATCATAGGCTATGTAACAATATATATATATATATATATATATATATATATATATATATATATATATATATATATATATATATATATATATATATATAGTGTATGTTAAATATTTTATATACTGTATATGGAGTTATTATATTATTATATATATATATATATATATATATATATATATATATATATATATATATATATATATATATATATATATATATATATATATATATATATATATATACCCATTCCATGAATTACAATAAGCACAACGGACTTCGTGAAACTTACTCCCTACTTGATATCTATCCTGTCTCTACATTTATCTGTGTGCATGTTTATCCATATCTATGTGTCTATTTATTCATCTAATTACTTATTTATTAATTGATCTATCGGCCTGTTTAGGCACTCTCTCTTTCTCCCTCTCTCATAGTTTAACCTTTCTACTGATCACCAGAGGGCACTTCGGCTCAATATCCACCTAAGTGTCTCTGCCTTCTGCCCCTTCTCCCCTCTTACGTAAATCGTAATCTACGTGTTCAGGTATTCCCATATTTTTTTCAGGTGTCTTTCTCTTACCGTGCGTGTTATTCCAACAAAAACAAATGTAAAAAAGAAATTCTCACTTTCCCCTCTTTATTTTTATCCAGCTCAAACTCTCGCATTTTCACCCACTCCTGTATTTCATTATTATTTTTTTTCCTTCTTATTTTCATCTCTCCTGTTTTTATCACACACACACACACACACACACACACACACACACACACACACACTATCTACCTACCTACCTACTACCAATCTATCTATGATGTATGTATGTATGTATGTATGCACATATGTATTATGTACCGATACGTATTCCATAATCCCTTACTCTTCCCTTTCTCCCTTTCCCCCCTCCCTCTTTTTTTTTTTTTTTTTTGTTTTTCTGTCATTCTTCTGCCAAACAGATACTTGGGATCACCATAAGTATGCCGGTCAATGAACGTGATTGACTGCACCCACTGTGGGACACGATCTGATGGGAGGTAAGAGTCCAGTACCCATAAAATATAGGAAGACGGGAGGAGGGGGAGGAGGAGGAGGAGGAAACAGAAGGATGGCATTGGGAATAGAGAGGAAGGTGAAGGAACAGGGAGAGGAGAAGTAAAAGGTAATAGGGAGGAAGAGAGCATTCGGGAGGAGGAGGGAGTTGGGAGAGAAAGAGAAGAGATAGAGAGTAAAAAAGATAAAAGATAGCATTGGGAAGGAGGGGAAAGGAAAGGAAGTACGGAGAGAAGTGGATATGGGAGGTAACAGAGAAGACGAGAGCATTGGTACAGGACGGGAGAGGAGAAAGACTAGGGAAAGGAGAAGGGGGAAATAGGAGGTAACAGGGAAACACACAGCATTAAAGAGGAGGAGAGACGAGATGGGGTTGGAAGAGGAAGAAAGATAGGTGGAAACATGGAAGAAATGAGACGAAATCAAAGAGGATGAGGGAGGAAGAAACAAAAGAAAAATAACAGAATAGCGTGAAGAAGAGAATATACGGAAGAAAAGGAGATTGCCCAGGTAGCGAAAATAATCAGCAGGCCGTGTGTATGCAACTTTCTAGTCCAATGAATCTCTGAGCTAAGTAAAATCTCTGGAGGTAGCAAGAGTAAACTAGAAAAAGCGTCACCCAACTGAGGAGATGTATCAATATACTCGTATTAATCACGCCATTCAAATACTGAGCCTTATCCAAAATTTCTATATAAAAACAAAAGAGTTGGAGAGAGAGGAAAGAGAAGGTAACATTGCTAAAGAATAACTGAGAGCTGGAGATAAAGAGAAATGAAGGAGATGGTAACGACGCAAAACTAAACGCATTACCATCACCCAAACTTCTCTCTCCACATCCTAAAACTCATAGAACAGATACCGAAGACTCGGGCACGTCTTCTCCTGGGCTATATACAGGCTCCCCCGCACCTCTTCCTTACCAGTGCCTGACGCGTTAATGATGTGTCACTTTCAGATATTCTTGATATCACCAGACGTTTTCATTCAGCTTTCAGAGATTTTTCGAACTGGAGGGGTTAGATATAGCCTTCATTAACCCCTACACAGACAAACTCAGGTTAAAAAATAATCACGCACATCAAAAATTTACCAAACGTCTCCTGCCAAAAATCAAGAGAACTGACTGAAACCCTTTATAGATGAAGAAAAGGCAGTGATGCAAAGCTAAACGCATTACCATCAGCGAGGCAGCAGGGAGGTAGGGAACCAATACAAAATACATACCAACAGCCACTTTACCCTTCCCCGTCCTACCCACTCACACGCTCAAAAAAAAAAAAAAAAAAAAAAAAAATCACAAAGCCAACAGGATAATGTTAAGTAATCCTGTAAGGTGATGGCTTTTATATGATTATTTTTGCTTCCTTCAGATGATTTTATTCAGCTTAGATTTTCAAACAGGGTATTCGTAACTCGCAAATCTGAAGTAAGCAAGAGTGAGTCAACAACACATCCGTCAAACTGCCAACCATGCGACCATACACACGAACTCTTCCACCAACACCAGAAATCTCAACTACCAACACATCCGTCAACCACACAACCACACACACGAACTCTCACATCAACACCAGAAATCCCCAATACCAACACATTCCTTCAACTGCCAACGACACTATACACACAAGCCCTCACACGAACACCACACAAACTGTAAAAAAGATAATACCGACCTTTTGATTCTGGTGACGTATTTCATATGTATATTCTTGTTACATACATTAAGCTTGGGGGAGGCCTCTTGCAGTGAAGAAGTAAGTGAGGGATGTTCTTTAGTTAGTCTGGACACAACGTGCAGAGAATATAACACGTCCAAAGTCAGGGAGTATATGTCTATGTCACCTACAAAGCTACATTTCTTACGGTCACAAGCCTGCATTAGAAACTTGAAGAATTCCAACAAGATAAATGATAGCAAACGAATATACTGACGCTTTTTATACTGAGTTCTTGCATTCTCATGACGGGTGAGTCAAAGGAGCCTCGGAGTGTCAAGACCGTCATTATTAACTTTCACGTTCGGAGCAACTTTAGCACTTTTGCTCCAGCTAACGTGAGATGATTTTATTCACCTCAAAACCACCTGAGAGTCATGTCATTTACCCTTCATTATTGCTCCGTACAGACTGTTTTAAACAGGCCAGGAAAGATCTGCTGTACTGGAGGGTCAGCTCTAACCCCTCCTTTCCCCTGTCTTTCCTACCCCCCCCCCACTGACGCCTACAAGGATAATATCCACCACATGCGTTAATTTGATGACCTCTGTGACGATTTACCATTACCTTACGAGGAAAAAATTGAACAGAGAAAGAGAGAGAGAGAGAGAGAGAGAGAGAGAGAGAGACAGACAGACAGACAGACAGACAGACAGACAAACAGAAAACAGAAGACACACAGACAGAGCAAGGATGAATAGCAAGAATGAAAATGGGACATCGGGATACAAACGTAACTAAATTACACACACACACACACACACACACACACACACACACACACACACACACACACACACACACACACACACACCCACACACACACACACACACACACACATACACACACTACATAATATATATATATATATATATATATATATATATAGAGAGAGAGAGAGAGAGAGAGAGAGAGAGAGAGAGAGAGAGAGAGAGAGAGAGAGAGATTCAGACAGATAGATAGACTGATAGACAGACAAGCTCAGACAGAAAGATATAGTCATACAGACAGACAGACAGATAGACTGACAAAGATATATTAAAATAAAAACAAAATGAGCTGAAAATAAATGGCCAATGATTTTTACACTTGCAATCACTGCTGACAGCTAGAAAGAGGGCAACGGTGAGTAATGAGAATATAAAATGAAAGACGATACAGGGGAAAAAACTGAATGGGAGAAAACAGGTCAGAAAAAGGTAGAGTGCATGTGGAACGAATAAAAAATATCATGGTACTGGGCAACTACAAAAACAAAAACACTTATAAAGAGAGAGAACACAGACAGAGGGTGAGGGTGAGCCACATGGGAGAAAGAAGGAGGCCCACAGGTGCTTGGTGTTCTTGCAATGGTCTTTACACTTGCAATTACTGGTGTTCTTGCAATGGCCTTTACACCTGCAATTATTGGTGTTCTTGCAATGGCCTTTACACTTGCAATTACTGGTGTTCTTGCAATGGCCTTTACACCTGCAATTATTGGTGTTCTTGCAGTGGCCTTTACACTTGCAATCATTGGTGTTCTTGCAATGGCCTTTACACTTGCAATAATTGGTGTTCGTGCAATGGCCTTTACACCTGCAATTATTGGTGTTCTTGAAATGGCCTTTATATTTGCAATCAATGGTGTTTTGCAATGGCCTTAACACTTGCAATCATTAGTAATTCATAGGGATGGGGGAGACAACAAACAAGGAAAAGACGGCATGTACCAATGACAAAAATATAAACACGTCAGAGCAGTGAAGGGAAATAAAAATTGGAATGCACAAAAATAAAGACAAAAACGAGGAAGAGGAGCCAAATAAGAAATAACGAAAAGTATGGAAATCAGGTAAAAAAAAAAAATCGTAGAGACTGGGACTAAAGCCAGATTGCAAAATTGTTAAAAAATACAAACAACTGCTAAAAGAAAGGTAAAGGTAAAGGGAACAAAGTAAAGCATATAATGTTAAAATGAAGGGAGCCATTGCACTAAGGAAAGCTACAGAAATGAAGAGAGGAAAGAAAAGGAGAAGATAAACCTAGTGGGAGTGGGGAGAAGGTCTGTAGGCGCCTAGTATTTGGCATGGACTTTTACACTTGCAATCATCATTTATTCAAAGGGTCGAAGCGCCCTGATAAAGAAAAAGGCGGAGGCAAACGGCAAGAATAAAGTAAAAAAATACACGTCAAAATATAGAAGAGACTGATGACAACATTAAGAAACCAGCAGATGAGGAAGAAAAGTGAAGCCAAAAGGTAAGGGATGAATTAAGTGTGAAAGACTTCAAAACAAATCACGGCAAAAGCACAAGCACATGGAGACAAGTCAAAGAAAATATAAAGGTAAGGACTGAATACACGGGAGAAAAGAACGTGTCCGTAGGTAGTTGGCATTCTTGCACCGACCTCCACACATACAATCATGTGTTATTCATAGGGACGGGCCCCCCTGATAGCAATACATTGACTATTCCACTCACACGCACCCCAGCCACTACAGACTTTTAGAGGAGTGTGCTGGCTTTTACCGACCCAGCTTAACGCGTCAAAAGAGAAGAGGTGATGTGGTGGTGGTGGTTGTGATGTGGTGAAGGTGATGGTGTGAGGGAGAGAGTCGTTTCTCTATGTTTGTTTCGTCAGTGAGATTTTTGTGGTGGTGGTGGTGTGGTAAGGTAAAGGTGCCTGGTGGTGGTGGTGTGGTAAAGTAATATGTCTGTGGTGGTGGTGGTAGTGGTGGTGGTGGTGCGATAAGGTAAAAGTGACTGTGGTGGTTGTGGTGGTGGTGTCTTAGGTAGTATCGTTGAGCGAGTCGTTATTCGTGGCTGGTTCGTAAGTGAGGTATTTCTGTGATGGTGGTGTGGTAGGTAAAGGTGCCAGTGGAGTTGGTGATGGTGCTGTGGTTGGTAAAGGTCCCTGTGGTGGTGGTAGTGGTGTGTTAGGTAGTACGAGTACTGTGGAGGTGAGTCTGTTTTTCGTGGTTGTGTTTCTTTTACAAGGTATTTCAGTGGAGAAATTTGTGCTTGTCTGGTGATGTAGGTTAACGGTGATGGGGTGGTGGATATGACTATGATTCTCTGTGGTATGTTTTGTTGGCAGTGGGTTTGTGATTCCTCGGTTGGGAGTTTTTGTGGTGGAGATGGTATGGTGGTTGTCACGGTGTGGTAGGTAGTGTGGTGGAGGCGGAGTTTTGTGTTTTGTGGGTCTGTATTTCTTCAGAAAAATATTTGTGTGTGTGTGTGTGTGTGTGTGTGTGTGTGTGTGTGTGTGTGTGTGTGTGTGTGTGTGTGTGTGTGTGTGTGTGTGTTAAAGTATGATTAGAAAAAGAAAGACGTTCAATTATAACTATGTGATAAGAAGCCCGTTTCAAAATATAAAACAAGGAACACTGCAACACCACCACCAGCCCAGCACCAACAACTGGTATATGGGTCGAACATTTGACTCTGCCCTGTGACCCTGACCTTTAACTGACTGTTCTCAAAACCAAACCACTTCCATCTTGCCTGACCCGTAGCGCTTCCAGCAAGTTTGGTTCCACTGCTTGAGCTGACCTTGCCCTCTGACCATAACATTTGACTTTCCTTGTGACCTTGACATCTGACTGACTACCCTCAAAATACAGCCCATTTCTCCTTGCCTTACCCTGGAGATTTCCCCTAAGTTTGGTCTAGATCGGATGAGAACTGCTTAAACTGACCCTGCCATGTGATCCTGATTTAATATCTATTCTACTAAATAGCAAGTAAGTCTCTTGGCTGACCCTTAAACCTTCAGCAAAAGCTCTAACACCTGAATATGCCCTGAAAAAGAGCCCTAACACCTGAATTACTCCTGAATAAGAGCCCTAACACCTGAATAAGCCTTAATAAGAGACCCAATACCCGAATAAGAGACCTAACACCTGAACAACCCTGAATAAGAGCCCTAACACCCGAATAATCCCTGAATAATTGCCCAAGTACCTGAATAAGCCATGAATAAGAGCCCTAACACCCGAATAAGCCCTGAATAAGAGCCCTAACACATGAATGAAAGCCCTAAAACCTGAATAAGCCCTGAATAAGAGCCCCAGTACCTGAATAACCCTGAATAAGAGCCCTAACACCTGAATAACCCTGAATAAGAGCCCTAACACCCGAATAAGCCCTATTAAGAGCCCTAACACCTGAATAACCCTGAATAAGAGCCCTAACACCTGAATAACCCCTGAATAAGAGCCCTAACACCTGAATAACCCCTAAATAAGAGCTTAATAATCCCACAAATAAGAAAATGGGGAAAGGGATGGCACTGAAGAACTTGGCATTAAGCGTCTTGGCTCTGACGCAAATCCTGAGAAAGAAGCATCAAAGGACACGAGAGAGAGAGAGAGAGAGAGAGAGAGAGAGAGAGAGAGAGAGAGAGAGAGAGAGAGAGACCCTTCAAGACTACAGTACAAAACAGCAAAAGTAGGGTAAGCAAGAGCCTCCCCAAACCTCCTGTGTTTACTTCCTCTGCTGGACTACCAAGGCATCACAGTCTATTGGAAAACTTCAATGGAGGAGGAAAGGTGGAGGGAGAGGGGAAGTAGAAAGAGAAGAGAAATGTCGGGAGGAGGGAGAGAGGATGAGAAGAATAGATGATAGGAGAGAAGAACGAGGAAGAGAAGATGGATGGAGGGGTGGGTGGGTAGGGGGGGAGAGGAGTGGGAGAAAAGATTGGAAGTGAGGGAGAGCCGAAGAGGAGAAGGGGCGGGGATGTACGGAGGGAAGGAAGGAGGGTAGTGGGCAGAGGGACGATGGGAGGGAGGGAGAGAAGATGGAAAGAGGGAAAGAGAGACAGAGAAGGAGAGAAGGCGAAGGGAGAGAAGGAAGAGGCTGGAAGTCCGGCCTTTGATGTCGCTAATGAAGCGTGCTTAGGGAGTGGCGGACACGAAGACGACACAGAAAGTTGGTGCCTGTGTGAGATGACTTCCTGATCCCCCTCCTACCGCCCCGAGAGGCTGAGTAGGAGACACGGGAGTATGGGGGAATAAATTGATGAGGGATATTAGGAAACAGAGAGAAAATGACTGGGAAACGAAGGACGAAGCCAAGAAGGATTATGGACGACACGAAAGTTAGAAAAGAAGTGTGTGTGTGTGTGTGTGTGTGTGTGTGTGTGTGTGTGTGTGTGTGTGTGTGTGTGTGTGTGTGTGTGTGTGTGTGTGTGTGTGTGTGTGTGTGTGTGTGTGTGTGTGTGTGTGTGTGTGTGTGTGTGTGTGTGTGTGTGTGTGTGTGTGTGTGTGCGCGCGCGCGCGTGATCTATCCCTTTTGGTATCGTCTCTGCCCCTGTCTCAAGAGGTTAAGTGGGAGACACGGGAGGTGGGATAGAAGAAACAGGCGTGGTGCATATAGCAGAGAAGTGGGAGGAGGGGAATGGGGAGAGGAAAGTGAGAGAGATTCTGGATGACTAGAAAATTGCAGAGAAAATTGGTTGCGTGCGTGGAATGACCCTCTTTTCATTTAATTCCCGTCTGTCTTCCAGTCCTTGGAGGTTAGGCAGGAGACAGGGGAGGAGAGGAGGAAGTGGAAGCAGGGATATTGTGAGACCGGAGGAGAAATTGAAGGAAAAGGGGAAGGAAATGGGGGAGAAAAATGTGGCAAATTTTGAAAGACTCGAAAACTGCAGGAAAAATTACTTGGATGTAGGACATGGACTTCTTCCTTCTCCTCCCGTTCTGAGAGACGAGGAGGAGAGAAGAAAAGAAAAAAGAAAAGGCGTGAGGAAGATACGAGACAAGTGGCGGTAGAGAGTTGGAAAATGGTAAAGTATGAGCATCGACTCCGAAGGAAGTGGCAAAAAAGGAAGTTGGGAGAGTAAAGAGTGAGGAATTTTTGAAGACAAGTGGGAGGAAATCGCAAGACTGGGGAGGATGAAAGAGTTAGGAGGAGGAGGATTACACAGGATTACACAGGAAAGCAAACAGCAACAGACCTTATGGTCCTTTCGAGGCTGCTTGTTAGAGAAAACTATGACTACAAGATCTAACTCTACATGTTGAAGGATAAGGATAGGAAAGCAAGAAGGCTCCCCCCACCACCAAACCCTCCAGGAAAAAGTGAGAAAAACCACCATGCAGCATGGAAAAACTGACATGGAAATTTTATAGGAAACACTGGAAAGGAAAAGTCACATTCTATAATACTTTATCTATAAGCTACCCGATAGAGTAACCTGAAAGAGAAAGTAAACTAATAAAATAATAGTTACGGCATGACATTATAAACCAGTTACATTGAGTTAATGGGAAGTCTGTGGACATAACGTGGAAGCTACACACTGCACAGTGTGGATGTTTAGAGGTGGTGCAGCAGCCTTGCCTGGCGCTTTTAAGGTAGGCAGCAGTCAATCAGGCCCTAGCTCCGTTTGCTCCACTGAGACAAGGAACTCTCCCATGTGGGACAAGTACACAAGTTTCATCCTGAAGCAGTGACCCCTGGTACATTAAAAAATCCCGATGGTGGTCACTTGACTAACAGGGACCCTCAGTGATCCACAGCCCATCACAGGTCGAAAGTAAGAGTAGTGACCGTTAACTCAGGGTTATCTGTGCAGCTCCTAATCTGTGCTTATATTGCTTTCTTTGCGCTGGGGAGACTGAAAAGTATATAGGACGGGTGTCTTAGATAAAAGGGGACTGCACAGTGCACAGTGTGGATGTGCAATGCACAGAGTGGATGTTTAGGGGTGGTGCGGCAACCTTCCCTGGCGCTTTTTAGGTAGGCAGCAGTCAATCAGGCAATAGCTCCGTTCACTCCACTGAGACAAGGAACTCTCCCATGTGGGACAGTACACAAGTTTCATCCTGAAGCAGTGACCCCTGGTACAGTCCCGAGCTAATGGAAGGGAAACACCACCATCGCCCAGAGAAGCACATCCACGGTTGTTTCTATCCGGCGAGTTATTGGGGAGAGGGTGAGAGTATGGCAGAGGGGGAGATTTTGTGGGGGTCTGATGGAGGGAGAAGCGGGAGGGGAATAGAGCTGCCAGACAGGGCTGCCTGTTAGTGGATAGTTAGGTCAACATTACTATTTCACTGATATATCTGCCTTAACTTTGGCCAAAATTGGAATATTTATAAATCATTGTCCACTTATTGAATACAGTTGGATTATAAAATAGATTGTCAAGTAACAGATATAATACTGTGCGGTAATAAATATCAAGATTATTGAAATATAATTAGTAATTTATCGTTACAGAAACATATTTCACAAATTGAATAGCATTTTAGAACTGTCTGCAAAGTCTTCGATAGAAGATCGTGAGTTTGTTATATAATATTACTAAAACAATATAAATAATAATAAAAATATAATTTGTGAGGTGAAACATGACGCTTATGAGGTGTGCCATTATTAAGAAAAAAGATGTTATCTAAGTTTAAAAAATCACTCTGTAGTTTACGATTAAAGATAGTGATTGAGTAATTGCTTGAACGTCTGATGCATCATATTGTATCACACACACACACACACACACACACACACACACACACACACACACACACACACACACACACACACACACGTCTACAATGACGTTAACTCAGTAAATAAAGAGGATGACAACAGATGTAAAATGATGAATATTATTTCACTCCCCATTTATTTCAGCGATAGCATTTACACAATTATCTCACTGTCTAAATACGTTTATTTAATATGGTGCTTAACTGTAACAAACTACTACTAGGGTCAGTTAAGATAAGAGCCAAATCAACGAGACAAGATAAACCAAGTTAGCAGTCCTCACGTTCCTTGTTATACAACTTGATAACAATAGACCGTAATCAGGCAACCATGAACAGAAGGGAAGGTGGTGCTAAGCCGTTTACCATACATTATCAAAGCGAACCGAATGGTGGCAACTACATGGTGCGATACGCTTCAAACATTGGTTTAAAGGTTAATGAAGCACAAACAGAAGTGATGTCAGGACAGGCGCCTGGTGAGGCTGATCAGAAGTCGGAATCACCATGGAGCGGAGGTTGCACAGAGTTGCTGAGCGAGGTCGTATCATCGGACTTCGTGACAGTGGCATGTCAGTTCGGAACATTGCCAGGACTCTGGGAATTACTCCTAGGACTGTACTGAGGTGGATTCACAGGTAAGAATAAAGGAAACTGTCACGAAAGTTCTAGCATGTTAATATAGATGATGTTTGAGGTTATTGTTACATACTAATGTCGTCTACAAATTAGATATGAATACAGACTTTGCATTTCATTCTCCCTCCTCTTGCTACCCTCCCTCCCCTTCCTCCCTCCCCCCCAATACCATCACTCTGCCCCACCACCCGCTCACCATCCCTTATCTCTCTATGCCCCCTATCTAGGCCCCTCTAACTCCACGTATGAATTGCACACATTAAAGTGCATATGAATATCACTTGACTGACGTGCTGAAGATGTTAATATTTCGATTACAATTACTTCAAAAAATATCCCAGAAGTATTCTAATTTCATGTTATACTAATGCGTTATGTTGTCTGTTTTCTCTCTTCCCCTAACCTATATTTGCACATATCCGAATGGCTATCCTCTCTCTCCCCGACTCCTCCCGTCCTCTCTCCCAAGTCTCTTCCCTCCCTCTCTCCCGTGTGTCTTACCACCATCTTCCCTGGTCTCATCCGTCCCCTCTTCCTATGCTTCAGACAAATGATTCAACAGATTCAAACTCTTAATCCCAGAGAAACAGGGCGTTAGCATTGTGAATGTAACGGTAAAATCAGGCCGGAATTATACTGCATTATATTATTGCCCAGTTTCATTGTTTTATCTGTTAATATTATATTATAATTGATAGGTGTTGATTCCATACATATTATCACAGGTGGGAGGAGAGTGGCGATCTAAGAAATTTGCCTGGAGGTAGACCACAACGCTGCACAACAACAGCACAAGACCAAGAAATTGTTGCTGCTGCAGAGGACAGACCACATACTAATGCAGTGGCAATTCGGGATGCGTTGCATTTGGATGCAAGTGTGTGGACAGTGAGGAGGAGGCTACACGAGGCTGGGTTGCATCATCGAGTTCCAGCGGCCAAGGAGCGTCTCACCCAGCAGCACAGAGAGGGAAGGCTCCAATTTGCTAGGGAATATGTGAACAGAGGGGAGGAGT
Organism: Coenobita brevimanus; assembly: GCF_032717465.1. Taxonomy (NCBI): domain Eukaryota; kingdom Metazoa; phylum Arthropoda; class Malacostraca; order Decapoda; family Coenobitidae; genus Coenobita; species Coenobita brevimanus. Next base: position 46,970,103 of record NC_136954.1, on the reverse strand, counting down.
TTTATAGTCGCATTATGTGGACGGACGAAAAGACTTTCTCATCTACTTCCCATGGACAGCTTCATTGTTGGAGACGCAATATTACCCGGTGAGTATAAACCATTAGGACATACAAAATACTGACATTTATTTTGGTTATCTTCATTTCACAAAGATATTATTAATGATTTATTCTATACGAGTGCTACTTTCAATTATATACCTTCTGATAAAAGAACACCACATTCGAGGATGAGCCTTTTATTGATGTTTTTCGCTATTGTTTTGCTTCTTCAGGTCAAAGCAATTGTGAAACGTTGTCAATAATTTTTCCTCGAATATTTTGTTTTTACCATTATGTCAAACGAATGCTCATTTCAACTCATTCTTTCTAACTTCTCTTTCAGTTATGACCGCCAGAATGTTTACGAGGTGGCAAGAAGTGGGCACCAGACAGTGAATGTCTGGGGTTGGATCAGCCTCCACGGAATGGGTGATATTCAGGAAATAGAGGGGCGATTTAATGCCCAGAAATATGTGAACATCCTGAATGACTTTTCCCTGCCCTCTTTTAATAACAGGAATCACCCTTTCCCTCCAGGCACAGTATACTTTGTGCACGACCGCTGCCCCGTTCACCAAGCAAGGGTTGTGCAGGATTTGTTTGACCAACATCCACAGTTTCAGTTGCTACCGTGGGCCAGTAAGGGAGCTGACTGCAACCCCATCGAGAACATCTGGGGGACAATGGTGAACAGCTGGGAGCCTGGCATGGAGCGCACAAGGGAGCAACTCGTGAACCATACACGTGAGGTGTGGGAGATGTTTCGAGCTCGGCCCGCCCTTGTGAGGAATCACACTGCTAACATGCCTAGGAGGCTTCAAGCGGTTATTGAAAGGGATGGAGGATGGACCGGATACTAAGGTTGTGATTATGTTGACAGGTGAAATTAAAAAGATAATAGGCTACATGAGGCATAGAGAATAGTAGTGGCGTATGTGCCTGAATTCCCAGCTTGAGAGTCTGTATTGTTATAATAAATGTCCTGCTGCTAATAGGGCTTACTGTATTCTGTAATTCATTTTACTGGTTAATGTGACTGACTTCCTTTTTAAGCTATGGTAATAATAATAGGTCATGTTTACTTCAAACAGCACTTGCAGTATATATATCAAGACCGGTGAAAGGACGAGACGCATCATTCCACTACCATCCAGCTATTCCGACCAGCCTGTTCTGTCAGCCTCAGTTTGGTGCCTCTTCGCTTCCCCTACCGATAATTGTTATTGTAATGTTGTGCCATAATATAGTGCTTTTACTTCTGGAGTGTTTAAATCCCCAAGTTTATTCATACATTGGATTACGAGTATATAAAAATCGGCAAATTTTTTTTCGCTTACACTTCTTAAACTTATGATCTTTTCCGTATTCTTTATTTATCGTTTTTTTATCATAAATAAACTAAAGAGCTGGAGGTGTAAAACACGAAATGTTGTGGTATGCTATGATATAATTATATTTAATATGAACACACAACCCAAAGACAAGGATTTGAGAAAGTGAAATTAAGTGAGATGACCATGAAAGAACAATAATAATACTAATAACTAATAAATTAAATGAAAATAATGAAATGACAAATATGAAAATACTAAAAAATGAAACAAATAAGAACAAAAATAAACAGGAGCAATCAGATTTCTGACGTCCGCCAAGGCCTGATACGGACAAGAACAAAGACATTGCCGATTACAAAATTTTTTTTTTGAGACCTGGACCTTTGAATGACCTCCAAAAATTAATGGGGTCTTCCATGGCCCACGATCTATCCCTGGTAGAAATTTGGTGAAGATCCATCCAGTAGCTTTGACTCCAAAATTTGGGGGGGGGGGGGTTGATAATCTTTTTGAAACCTAGACGTTTGACCTATGACCTCCAAAATTTAATGGTCTTCCTTGGCCCCAGGTCTATCCCTGGTAGAAATTTGAAGATCCATCCAGTAGTTTTGACATAATCCTGCTAACAGACAGAAAAATAAACCGCGACGATTTTATAACGTCCTTGGCGGACGTAATAAGTAACAAATAAAAAATAAAAATCAAATACCCAAAATAGATAATAAAAAATAATAAAAATGAAAAAAAAAATTGAAAATCATAACTTTATGTGACACGACAGTTTCGGCTACATCGTCTAGTTATCGTCAGATATGAGCAAAGTTTGGAAGGGGGCCAGAATAAATAATACCGCTCATAGAGGGGGAATGGGAGATGTGAAAAGAGAGTGAGGGAGTGGAAGAGGCGGAACAGGACGTGCACATGGGAAGTGAGAGAAGGGGGAGAGAGAGGGGATGGGGAAACTAAGGAGGAAGGTTAGACGGAGCCCGTAGATGTAGACAAAAAACATCTGTAAAGACGAGGCTGTCCCTTCGACCAGCAATATCATCACAGTATTGTATTATATCAGTGATTTCGCTGCCAAATTTTGAATACAATAAGTGGACAATGATTTATAATTATTCCCATTTTGGCCAAAGTTAAGGCAGATATATCAGTGAAATAGTAATGTTGACCTAACTATCCACTAACAGGCAGCCCTGTCTGGCAGCTCTATTCCCCTCCCGCTTCTCCCTCCATCAGACCCCCACAAAATCTCCCCCTCTCCCATACTCTCACCCTCTCCCCAATAACTCGCCGGGTAGAAACAACCGTGGATGTGCTTCTCTGGGCGATGGTGGTGTTTCCCTTCCATTAGCTCGGGACTGTACATTAAAAAAATCCCGATGGTGGTCACTTGACTAACAGGGACCCTCAGTGATCCACAGCCCATCACAGGTCGAAAGTAAGAGTAGTGACCGTTAACTCAGGGTTATCTGTGCAGATCCTAATCTGTGCTTATATTGCTTTGTTTGCACCGAATAAATTGAAAATGTATAATATCGAGCCGCAACACTATGTACGGGTACATTGTTTACGGGGTGTCTTGTAGACTAAGGGGGCATGAACTTACATGTACCGTAGCTATAAAAGCAAGTTATTCGGACAGAAAAAGAGTCAGCTGAGGATTTTCGTGCAAATACTTGTCTAATTTGTTTTTGAATGTCTCAATTGAGATACTGTTCACGGTATCTGAGGGTAATCTGTTCCAGATATTTACAACTCTGTTAAAGAAGAAGTATTTTGCTTCGTGGGATTGGAATCGTTTTCCCATGATTTTGCAGCCATTACTTCTGGTTTGACTCGACCGGTCTATATCAAAATATTTATTCATGTCTAAGTTGTCATATCCCTTCATGATTTTGAAAACTTCAATAAGGTCCCCTCTTAACCTGCGCTTCGTTAGGCTAAATAATTTAAGTTCTTCAAGGCGTTCCTCATATGGTTTGTTTCTAAGTCGTGGTACCATTTTTGTGATTCTTCGCTGAATTTTCTCTAATTTTTCAATGTCCTTTCTGTAGTACGGAGACCAGAATTGCACACAATACTCAAGATGGGGGCGCACTAGCGAGTTGTACAAGGCAAGTATGACTTTTTCCGATTTAAACTCGAAAGTTCTTCCAATAAAACCCACTAGCTTGTTTGCAATTTTTACCGCATCGGTACACTGCTTGCTTGGTTTTAGGTCTTTTGATATTATCACACCAAGATCCTTTTCATTGTCTGTACTTGATAACTGAATATTGTTCATTTTGTAATTTGCATGGACATTGTTACTTCCAATATGAAGTACTTTACATTTGTCTGTGTTGAATTTCATTTGCCATTTTTCTGCCCAGCTTGCTAAAGTATTAAGGTCATTTTGTAACTGCTGCCACTGTAATTTTGAAGTGACTTTACTGGTTATTTTAGTATCATCTGCAAATTTGGATACTTTACAATTTAGACCCTCATCAATGTCATTTATATAGATAATAAAAAGTATCGGTCCAAGTACTGAGCCTTGGGGAACGCCGCTGATCACATTACGCCATTTGGATTCCTTTCCGGTTATCACAACTCGCTGTTTTCGGTCTGACAGCCAGTCTTGTAACCATTTTAGCGTCTTTCCTTTTATTTCATGTGCTTCTATTTTTCTCATGAGACGCTTGTGAGGGACAGTGTCAAATGCTTTCTGAATGTCGAGGTAAATTATATCTACTGCTCTTGAGTCATCGTATGATTTGTAAACATCATGGAAGAAGTCCAGTAGGTTAGTTAAGCATGAACGACGATGTCTGAATCCATGTTGCGAGTCTTTAATTATATTATTTTCTTCTAGATAATTAACTATTTTATCTCTTATGATTTTTCCATTAACTTGCACACTACTGATGTTAAGCTGATTGGTCTGTAATTTCCTGGGTGCGACTCATTTCCTTTTTTGAAAATTGGTGTTACATTTGCTAGTTTCCATTCGCGTGGAACTTTCCCAGTACTTAATGATTTATTGAATAAGACAGAGAGTGGCAGCAGTAACTCATGTTTTGCTTCTTTGAGAATTCTCGGTGATATTTTATCGGGGCCAGGGGTTTTGTTTATGTCCGTACTATTTATGGCTGAAAGGATATCATTATTACGGAAAGCATAGTTACTAAGGACTGTGCTATTTGCTTGGTTTGTGGGTAACAGTAGGTTTCTGGTGGTGTTTTCTACTGTAAAAACAGACGCAAAGTAATCGTTAAGAATGTTTGCCATTTCGACCTCATTTTCAGTGTGTCTGCCATTGTTTGTTTCTAGAGGACCTATTGATGTAGTCATAACCTTTTTCTTTCTAATGTAACTGTAAAATTCTTTAGGATTTGATTTGCACGTATTAGCAATGTGGATCTCCAGTGCTCTTTTGCTTTGTTTAATAAGTCGTTTTCGATGTGCGGTGTAGATTATCGTATGGTAATTTATCATCATTATTTTGTGTAGCTTTATATTTATGGTATGCCTGTTTTTTGGCTATTAAGTTGCTTTTTATTTCACTGGACCACCACTTTGGTTTACTATTTCCAGCTGGACGTCTGTTACGTAGTGGCACACATGACTTTACCACTTCATTAAATTTTTCGGTGAATATTTCCCATGCTTGGTTTATGTCATCGGTTTCAGATATTTGATTCCAATCTGCAGTTGCAAGTAGCGCTCTGAGCCTGTTGAAATTAGCTCTACGATAATCTGGGACCTTTTCTTTGCTCTCCGTTTCTTTTACTTTTTCAGTAGTAATATTAAATTGTATAGTTCGATGATCACTGGAACTAAACTCAGGTCCTATTTCAACGTTGTTGACTAGGTTATCATTTGTAGTCAAGATAATGTCTAGGATATTGTTTCCTCTCGTTGGGTATTCTACGTGTTGGGAAAGGGCGCTTTCCTGAAGATTCGTATAAAGCTCTTGTCCTGAGTGTGCCGTCAGTGGTTCACCCCACTTTGTTACCGGTAGATTAAAGTCTCCAAAAATTACGCTATCCTCTTGACAACAAATTTCCGCAATTTGATCATAAAGTTTTTCATCTGTCTCAGTTGACTGTGCTGGCGGACGATAGATGAGACATATATTTATTTTGTGTGAATTAATACTTAGCTGAACATAACTGGCATCTATGTTGGTAATACTGGGTTTGGATAGCACAAGGGGATGGAGACTAGTTTTCACATATAGTAAAACACCGCCACCAGCTCGATGTGGTCGCTCACAGCTGAAAATATTGTACCCTGTTAGTGAGTATTCCGCTAGAAAGTCACGGTCAGATGTGTTAATCCAGGACTCTGTGATGCCAATGATGTCATAATTTTCTAGGTAAATTAGAGATTCTAAATCCTCAAACTTGTTACGTAGACTACGTGCGTTAGCATAGCAGACTCTAATTCCGTTCCGAACAGTTGGTGATCTGACTTTGTGGGTATTTACGTTAAGGTTACTGTTCCTGGACGTGCCGCGTTTTTTGATCTGAAGAGGGCAACTTTATCGTGTAGAAGTCTACCTAGCCGTGCCGCTCCTACTGAGTTCAAATGGAGACCATCTTTCTGGAATAGAGTATGTTGCTCATAAAACTGGTCCCACAGATTGACAAAGTCGACTCCCTCTTGCGTGCAGAGAGATTTGAGCCGGTTATTTGTGCTGAAGGCCTTATCATAGAAACTATTTTCTGCCTTGATCCTTGGGAGTATACCAGATATTATCACATTAGTGGACTTAGTTTTGAATCGTTTGATCATTTCATGATACTTTGCTAGCAATTCCTCTGACCTACTGCGCTTCAGAGGAGGAGGAGGAGGAGGAGGAGGACATAAATGGGAAAGTCATTAAAAATTATTCATGACGTGGAGAACAAAGAGAAACGGAAGAGTTAGTGTTTGCGAGGAAATAAGTAAGAAGAAAAAACAACCAATGATGGAAGAGATAAGCATGAAGTTGGTATACAGAAGGAGAGACTGGAAGGAAGGAAAAGGGAAATGACAAGGGGAGACAACACAGGAGGCAGAGAAGATACACAAGGGGAGATAACAGGAAGCAGATAAAAGAAACAAAGGAAATTACAAGGGGAGATAACAGAGGAGGAAGAGAAGAAACAATGGAAATTACAAGGGGTGAGAACAGAGGAAGCAGAGAAAAGAGACAAAGGAAATTACAAGGGGAGAGAGAAAAGAGACAAAGGAAATTACAAGGGATATAACAGATGAGGCAGAGAAAAGAGACAAAGGAAATTACAAGGGGAGATAACGGAGGAAGCAGAGAAACGAGACAGAGATTAATAATAGTGAGTTCTGAAGTGGTAAGCGTGAGGGATAGGGAGAAAAGAATGGATGAAATAGGCAGCGAGAGGAGAGAGGGAGGGGGGGGGATGTAAGACTATGAGGAGACTCTTGAGGGAGGAGACAATAAAAGAAATGGAACACTAATGAAAAAGTGATTTTGGAGAGCAGAGCGAAGAAATATGGAAACTTTGAAGTCGGAGATGACGAAACAAGAAGGATGAGGCAGGAGAAAAGTCGGAATTGGGAGGTCGAGGATTAGAGAGGAAATAGGGTTGGAAGAAAAATTAAAACGATTTTGCATGCACGAGGAATATGACGAGTTGAATGGGTGTGAAACATGAGGAAATGTGAACTGAAAAAATTATAAAAAAAGAGATGAGAGAGAACTGGGGGAAAATGAGGAGAGGATAAGAGATAGTGGGGTGAGAAAATGAGGGAACGAAGAAAGAGGAAAAGTAAAATCAGAATAAAAAAAATAAAAAATGTGACATGTGGAAAAGGAGAGAGAGAGAGAGAGAGAGAGAGAGAGAGAGACGAAGCGGATGAGGATACAGGAATTATGGAATGGGAGGAAAACGGAGGAAAGAAAATAAAGAAAAGAATAATGACGGACGAGAAATCTGGAGAAAGGAAGGAAGATTCGTAAAAATCAACTAGGTGAGAGAGAGAGAGAGAGAGAGAGAGAGAGAGAGAGAGAGAGAGAGGAAACCAAACGATTGTGAAATTAAGCAAGTGTGGAAAATTACTCAAGATATCCAAGAAAAAAAAAAAAAAAAAGGCACGATAAAAGTAATAAAAGAAACCATCATCACCATCATCATCATCAAGGGCAATATCACACACGATGGAGAAAGTCAGATCCTTAGAGATGGGTGGGTAAAAAAACATGTTTAGATCAAGTCTGTAAGCAAAACACACACACACACACACACACACACACACACACACACACACACACACACACTCTACTGGCTGTTTCCCTTTCATCTGTTCATTTTCTCTCTCTCTCTCTCTCTCTCTCTCACTTGAAAAATCTTGTCCCGATCCATGTATCACTGTGTGCATTTTTCCCCGCATCCCTTCCATGTTAGCTACTGAAATGTCTTATCATGATGGACTTTCTACCCTATCTCACTGCTATGTAGATGTTCCCCTTCCATGTATATATTTTTCGTCCTTCCTATTTTTCCCCCACTATCCTCGTCTGCTCTTCCAATTTTTACACCTACAATGGTCTCTCGTACAAGGAATTTTCCACCAAGATCTTTTGTACTCCTCTCGTCCCCCATCAAGGATCTCATACGTTAGTTTTTTTTTTTTTTTTTTTTTTATCCTTCGCCATTCTTCAACTTTCCTCCGTAGTTTCCTTTACATTTCACCTTTTTTTTTTTTTTTTAAATCTACCACCCTATGCATTCTTCCATCTTTCACTACGCATTTCTTACCCAACAGTCTTTCGTCCCTTTCCCGGAGGCACTTTTTTTTTTTTTACTACGCACATTTTTTTTCCTACAGCCGTTTTCCCGTATTACGCATTTTCCCTTTCACTAATCCCTTGCACTGCACTATTTTACCATTTTTCACTTTTCACGTTCCATAATTTTTCGTACTGTGCCTTTTACTTCCCAATTCTTTTACTCTTTACATTTTTCCCTGTAAGTAATCGTTGGTAATTCCACCCCCTCCCTTTTTTTTAATTTTCATCATAATCTTTCATAATAAGCTTTTCTTCACTCAAAATCTCAGGATATAAGTTTACTTCGCATCAACAGTTGCCATGGGTTACTGGAGGACCCATTAAAAGATTCGATCCTTGATTATCTTAGGCATTATTATTTCGCCCATTTCAGGGTCTAAGAAAATAAAGACCCTCACCTCTAATTGATGCTTCAAAGAATTAATTTGTCAGGCATTCTAGCCATAATTACAATATCTCGCATTACATATAACACTGCCGGTCTCGATGTATTTATATATATATATATATATATATATATATATATATATATATATATATATATATATATATATATATATATATATATATATATATAAACAAATAAATCCCCTACTCCGACAAACACTTCTAAAGGCACCTGTACACACGCACCCACTAGGGAGTCTAGTAGCTGCCATTCCGATCTTGGTCCTGACTGATACCCTATGAGGGGATGCCTTGGCCATTTTTGTGCTCCTGCAACGGTGTGGTTTGGTGATATGTGGGTGGCAAAGTGCACCGTGTTATGGCCTGGATTTAGATTTAGTAGTCAGGGTACGTTTGCATGAAAGAGAGAGAGAGAGAGAGAGAGAGACAGACAGACAGACAGACAGACAGAGACGAAACCAAACGACTGTGATATTAAGCATATTGGGAAAATTACAGAAGATATCCAGGAAAAAAAGATACGATAAAAGTATTAACAGAAACCATCATCAGCATCATCACCATCAGGATTAATATCATCATCATCGTCATTATCATCATCATCATCACCATAATCATCACCATCAAGGACAATATCACACACGATAGAGAAATTCAAATCCTTTGAGATGGATGGGTAAAAAAACATGTTGAGTTCCAGTATGTAAGCAAAACACACACACACACACACACACACACACACACACACACACACACACACACACACTTCTCTATCTTTCATCTACCTTTCATCAATTCACTCTCTCTCTCTCTCTCTCTCTCTCTCTCTCTCTCAAATCCTTTCCCCAAGTCCCAACAGTCCTCCTACGTGCAACCAGCCGCGCCACACAGCTCCACGTATCACTGTAAGCCTTTTCCCCAACATCCCTTTCATGTTAGCTACTGAAATGCCTTATCATGATGGACTTTCTACCCTCTCTCACTACTAGGTGTTCCTCTTCCATGTATTTTTCGTCCTTCCAGTTTCCCTCCCCCCCTCCCCACTATCCTCGACTGCTCTTCCTACTTTTACTCCTACGATGGTCTCTCGTACAAGGAATTTTTCACCAAGATATTTTGTACTCCTCGTCCCCCCCTCAAAGAGCCTTCGCATTTGGATTTATTTATTTTTATTTTTTTCAACTTGTATCCTACGCAATTCTTCAACTTTCATTTTTCGTAGTTACCTTTATATTATACTTAGCGTATTTTTTATCTACCACCCAACGCATTCTTTCATCTTTCACTTTAAGCATTTCTTATCCAACAGTCTTCCGTCCTTTTCCCGGAGGCAATTTTTTATAACACGTATGTCTTTTTTCCTACGGCCGTTTTCCCGTATTGCACATTATTCCCTTTCACTAATCTCTTGACTTTCCACATCTCCCACTTTTGTCCGTTTCATAATTTTTCGCACTGTGTCTTTTACTTCCCTATTCATTTACTCTGCGCATTTTTCCCTGCAAACAATCTTTGGCAATGCTGCCCTCTCCCTTTTTTTTTTCCTTCATAATCTTCCATAATAAGCTTTTTTCCCTCTCCAAATCTCAGGATATACACATTCTTCGCATCAACGGTTTCCATGGGTTACTCAAAGACCCATATAAAGATAAGATCCTTGATTTCCTCAGGCATTAACGTTTCGCCCACTTCACGGTCTGAGAAAATAAAGACCCTCACCTCTAAATGATGCATTAATGAACTACTGTAATCTGTCAGGTATTCTGGCCATAATTACAATATTTCGCATTACCTATGCTACTTTCGGTCACGATCTATATATGTATGTATGTGCGTATGTATATGTGTAAAAAAAAGAACTACCCTGATAAACGATTTAAAAAGAAACTGTATACACGCACCCACTAGGGAGTTCAGTAGCTGACATTGCGATCTTGGTCCTGACTGATACCCTATGTGGGGATGCTTTGGCCATTTTTGTGCTCCTGCAACGGTGTGGTTTGGTGAAATGTGGGTGGCAAAGTGCACCGTGTTATGGCCTGGATTTAGATTTAGTAGTCAGGGTACGTTTGCATGAGAGAGAGAGAGAGAGAGAGAGAGAGAGAGAGAGAGAGAGAGAGAGAGAGAGGGGAGGAGGGAGGTAATGATGTCCTCTGATGCGTGCTTTGGCCACTTGTGTGCTCCTGCGACGGCATCACCACGTTTACTCATCCTCTTCTTTTTCCCTTTCTTTTGTCCTATGCCCTTCTTTTCTCCTGATTTTCCTTGCTTCTCTTCTGTTCTTCCTTCCCTTATATTGTTTTTCCCCATCTTCTTTTCTTCTGCTCTTGACCCGTCATGCATACACACCACATTCTGGAACTACCTCATCTTTTCCTCTTCGTACTTCGTCTGCCTCCCTTCGTTTTTCTCACATCCCCTCTCTTCTCTCTTCTTTCCTCTGTCTTCTTTTCTCTATCCTTCTCTCCTTCTTCATTTCTAGGAGCCATCTTTATCCTTTCGTCTAATCTTCTCGTTTCTCCAGTTTCTTCGTTCCCCTCCTTGATTGTCGATATATTTTCTCCTCCAGTATTCCATCTAACCTTCCTCTCTTTCTTTTTCATTCATCTCTTTCTTTCTCTTCCGTGTCTCTCTCCTGTCATCCTTCCCTCTGTATACAAACCACAGTCGGGAGCCAACACACTTTATTGTCTTCATCTGAGCCCTAGTCCTCCTCTTGTTCTCCTTCCTTTGTATCTTTTTTCTCTCGCTTTTCTAATTATTTGTCCAACTTCTTATTCCTTTGTTTCGTGTGTCTCCTCTTTCTCCCTTCGCCTGTCTCCCGTCTTCTCCTTCTCCTCCTCGTTTTAGTCCTCTTTTTTACGTCTTAATTTCCATCTCTTCTCCCAGTTCATTCCTTCGTTTTCGTTTATCTTCTCTTTTATCATTTCTTTCTTTTTCTCCCTTTTCCCTCTCGTATCTCTCCTGCGTTTCGTCTTCCATCTTCACCTTCTCTTGTTCTTTCTTGTTTTTTGTATATACACCACGCTTGTAGCCATTTTAGTCTTCTGTGTTTTTTTTTTCTGTTCTTCTTCCTCTTCCTTTTGCTCCTCCCTTCTTCTTCATTTCCCATATTTTTACTTTCTCCTTTCTTCTTTCTTGTACCCCCTCTTGTTTCTCCCTTCATCTTTCTCCTCTTTCTTCTTGTTAGTCAGTCCTTCATATTTCTCCTTTTATTCTTCCTTCTTGTGACCCCTTCCTTCTCATTCCTCCTCTTTCTTCTTTCTTGTGACTTATTTCTTCTCCTACCCTTGTTCCCCCTGTACGTACACCACACAGCCTCGGGCCATCTTTCTCATCTGTCTATCCCAACCCTCCTCCTCCTCTCCTTTCCTCCTCCACTTTTCGTCCCCTTTTCTTATCCTTCCTTTCTCCTCTCATTCTAGTTTCTCCTCTTCTCCTTTTGTCTTCATCTTCCTGCTCCTCCTCGTTACCATTCATTCTTCTCATTTTTCCCTTCTCCCCCTTACCTACCTTCTGACTGCTTAATTGAATTCTTGTGTCTTTTCTTTCCCTTTCCATTTCATCTCCTCCTCCTCCTCCTCCTCCTCCTTTCGCCGAACTCACAGGGGCGGCCGAATTCAGTGCGTGTCCCAAACTGTTACTCACTGTCACCGAATGTTTTGAATGATGAAACCTGGCAAGATGAAACTACAGAGTTTAATGAGCGTCACTTTACGGAGGTTTGTGCTGAGGGGCGGGGAGCGTTGGTGGTGCGTCTGGTGTGTCTAGCTGTGTGTTTGAGATGCGTGTCGTGTTCATTTGAGGCTTGTCTAAAGGGCGTCTAAAAACTAACGACACCTTTTGTTATGTGTTGGGGTGGTGGATATGGTTAAGGTAGATGCGGCTGTCAGATGTGACCATCGTCTTTTTTTACTCTCCTTACCCCTCGTTTTTCCCATTTCTCTTCACCGATTTTCCTCCCTTTCTGTCTGTCTGTCTGTCTGTCTGTCTCTGTCTGTCTGTCTGTCTGTCTGTCTCTCTCTCTCTCTCTCTCTCTCTCTCTCTCTCACACACACACACACACACACACACACACACACACACAGAAGAAAGTTGGTAATTCGCAGACAAAATGTTAAATGGTTCACAGTCGAATTATTAAGACGGAGAGCCTGAAGGTGTGGGCAAACCTCTGTTTTCTGAAACACATCTGGTCATTATTAATTCATCAGCTTGGCATTCCAAACATGTACAAGGATCATTGACTATGCCTGCACTTGTTACGGGAGGAGGAAACAGCAGATTACCCTAAAAGAAGCTAATAACATAATGTACTTAAAAAATGTTAACCCATGAGTATGTTGATATCTAGACATTTTTGTGCTACTTAACACCTGTGTGTGTGTGTGTGTGTGTGTGTGTGTGTGTGTGTGTGTGTGTGTGTGTGTGTGTGTGTGTGTGTGTGTGTGTGTGTGTGTGTGTGTGTGTGTGTGTGTGTGTGTGTGTGTGTGTGTGTGTGTGTGTGTGAGACGAAAGGGAAGTTTTTTTTAATCTTAATCTAATTATCTTTTCCCACCCGCTTCATGCAACGAGATTTTTTTTTTTTTTTTTGCTTTAACCTTTTCATTCACTTTTGTTTCACGTTGAATGGTAAGTCACATCTAGTAACTATATCTATATTATTTTACTGCACACACTTATGTTACTGATCTATCCCATTTATCTCATTAACTAACAGTATTTTCCCTGTAATTTTTTCATACCAGGCTTTGTTGATATATTTCTGTACCTTTGCATTTCTGTCTCTCTAACTTTTTTGTCTGTCTTTTTCTCACCTTCGCCTCCAGAGAGCAATATTTCCTCTGTAATTTTTTCATTATAAATTTATTTTTTTCATACCTAGCGTTTTTTATACATACTATACTGTTTATACCTCTGTCACAAACTTGTGCTTCTGATCTGTCCCTACCGCCTTCAACAGCCAATATTTTCCATTATTTTTGTATACCATGCATTATTTATACATTTTTAACCAAATATGTTTATGTCTTTCTGTAACAAACATTTTTAATTTGTACTGACACCAATTTGACTGTCCTCTTATTTCTCATCTAACGAGCAATGTTTCCCAACTTTTCAGTTGTAGTCTCTTCAGCCATCAATTCATCCATCATACACTCTTTTATTGATACATCAGAAGTGTAGGGGCCCGGGGATAGGCTACTTAATTCAGACATTAAAGGCGAGTGATCCGTCACAACCTCTGAGTGGCATTATGCGAGCAATTAATCGGTCACAGGCTAAATGGCCTAAATTCAGTGATGAGTACCGTGGCTGAGCTGCCCTCCACACCGTCTGCCCCTTTATCTTACCTTATCAGCCCTCGGATGTAAAATGTCACAGGCCACAACCGGTTGGAGAGTTTTAACCCACTAGAACACTAGCTATTTGTTTATATAATTACCATCCAGCGTAGTAAATGGTTTCCTAGGGTACAGAAAACCACATGTGGCTTGTCCACCGGTGTAGAGTCTGCGGAAGGCAAACACTACATACGAGTAGAGTGAACGGATTGTGTTGCCCCCACATCTACCACAATTTTCACAAAAGATATATTTCGTTAATTTTATTGTTTACAGATACATTTAAACAGTCTTCAAAAACCAGAGCTAATGATTTTTCACACTCCGTCTTCAGCCAGCAATATTTTCATTTTTCTTTCTCGCATTTCGCGTTTTTCGCGGGCATAATTTTCCGACCCTTACCATTTTCCTGAAACATTTTTTTTTTCATACCACTTATTCTCAGTGAAATTTATTCCTACTCGGAGTTTTAACACTTTTTTAATCTTATCAAATTACTCATTCTCCAGCCGAAAAGTTACTTTCAAATTAGGAGTTTTCCAGCTTTTGTTTTCTGTTTTTTCACACTTTACTCATATTATCATTGTAAATTACTTGTACTGTAGGCGTCATACATTTTAAAATCATTTCATATTAATCACATTCTCTGTATAACTTATAATTGGCGTCATAATATTTTTTCAGTCTTTATATACTAATCATATTTTTCAGTATAATTTCTTCATACCAGAAGTTTTATTTTTATTTTTTATTTTTTCAGTCTTTCCATACTAATCATATTTTCTGTAATATTTTCATACTGGCGTTCTTCGTGGAGTCATATTTCTCAGCAGGTACAGCCGTCAGCAAGAGTACGACTACAGTCCTCTGCCAGCTTTGTGTCCTGCCTTAGATATTTCTCCCTCCCCCCCCAGATGACAGACGGTACCCTCTTTTCTCATGTGCTTGAGCTGTGCTTTAGACCTCTATCATATTAATTAAAAATTTCACAAAACGTCTTCCATTGCCACAGTTGTAGCGGAGAAATGCGGCCGACATTTCGCTCATGGCTTCACTTTAATCCATAGTTTTTGCTGACTTCTCTGATTCTACCGCTGGCTGAGTTACACATCCACCAAGCCCTACCGTTCAGTGTTATGGAGGTTGTTCGGAGCTTCGAAGACTATTCTTTATAAGGATGACCGATGGTTTCACATTGAGCGTTGTTGCTTGTCGCGTTTTTTCTTTTGGCAATATTTTTTGAATGGACGAAAAGCTTATTTCACATGTTACATATTCTTCCTTCCAATGTCATACTAATTAAATTACTGGGCATGTACAACTATGATTAGCATTAATGGAGGATATTTCTTCATACTTCTTTCGTTCACGGTTTCAAAATGTATACGGATGGTTGTAAAAGGTAGTTTTTTGATCGTGTGTACATAAAGCGAAAAATTTTTGATATGACACTGTTACTCGTGTTTAAAGTAAATAAACAAGTCCAAATAAATAAATAAAATAAAAATAAAGCTGCGAACACCAACATCATGTCTTCGTTTGGTGTGGAAACTTTGAGTTAAGACATCCATCTAGTCAGGGAAAAAATTACAGGTTACGTAGAAATAATCCCCAAATTCTCTCCCTCTCTCTCTCTCTCTCACTCTCTCTCTCCTCAGCACTCTTGAAAATCCGTTCCCAAAGTCTCAACAGTCCTCCTACGTGCAGTACAGCTCCATATATCACTTTGTGCAATTTTTCCCCGCATCCCTTCCACGTTAGCTACTGAAATGCCTTATCATGATGTACTGTCTACCCTCTCTCACTGCTAGGTGTTCCTCATCCACGTATTTTTCAGTCCTTCCTATTTTTCCCCCACTGTCCTCGTCTGCTTTTCCTATTTTTACTCACTACGATGGTCTCTCGTACATGGAATTTTCCACAAAGATCTTTTGTACTCCTCTTTGCCCCCCATCAAAGAGCTTTTACGTTTGGATACTTTTTCAACTTGTTTCCTACGGAATTTTTTCTCTAAACTTTCATCCTTCGTAGTTTCTTTTAAATTTCACTTTGCGTATATTTTATCTACCACCCATCGCTTTCTTCCATCTTTCACTTTTATGCATCTCTTATCCAACAGTCTTTCTCTTCCTTTTCCCGGATGCAAGTTTTTTTACTACATACATTTTTTTTTTCCTAAAGACCGTTTTCCCGTATTACACATTTTTCCCCGTTACTAAAATGCATGCACTGCACTTTATAACCATCTTCCACTTTTTTTCGTTCCA
This sequence comes from Coenobita brevimanus, assembly GCF_032717465.1. Taxonomy (NCBI): domain Eukaryota; kingdom Metazoa; phylum Arthropoda; class Malacostraca; order Decapoda; family Coenobitidae; genus Coenobita; species Coenobita brevimanus. Next base: position 46,953,904 of record NC_136954.1, on the reverse strand, counting down.
TAATTTTTCCTACTGTGTTTTACTTCCCTATTTCTTTCACACTCCACATTTTTCCTGCAAGTGTTCGTTGGTAAGTTCTACTGTCTTCCCCTCTTTTTTCGGTCGCTTAATCTTTCATAATAAGTTTTTTTTTCCCCCACGAAATCTCAGGATATCCGCACATCCATCGCATCAACAGTTGCCATGGGATACTCAAAGCACCCATTAAAAGATAAGATCCTTGATTATCTTAGGCAGTAATGTTTCGCCCCACTTCATGGTCTGAGAAAACAATTGCGACCTCTCACCTCTAAAATGATGCTTTAATGAACCAATTTGTCAGGCATTCTTGGCCATAACTATAATATTTCGCGTTACCCATACCACTGCCGGTCACGATGTATGTATGTGTATAAGTATGTATGCACGTAAGTATATATATATGTAAAAAAAAAAAAATCCCCTTCCCCGGTAAAACACTTCTTAAAGGCACCTGTACACACGCACCCACTAGGGAGTCCAGTGGCTGACATTGCGATCTTGGTCCTGACTGATACCCTCTGTGGGGGATGCTTTGACCATTTTTGTGCTCCCTGCAACGGTGTGGTTTGGTGAAATGTGTGGTGGCAAAGTGCGCAACCGTGTTATGGCCTGGATTTAGATTTAGTAGTCAGGGTACATTTGTATGTAGAAGGAGAGAGAGAAAGAGAGAGAGAGAGAGAGAGAGAGAGAGAGAGAGAATGGGGATACTTACGTCCAGTGATGCGTGCTTTTGGCCACTTATGTATGTACTCTGCGACAGGCATCACCACGCCCCTAGCAGGGCCAAGCATTTTCTAGAGTGCAAAGTTTGAAAATGCTTGTGTAACTTCTATCCGACAGCGTATATATCATGAACCTTTACATATTATCTTCTAATGACTCTTCTTTCTTAAAAACATATGCAAATTACAGCGAGTAATTATTTGCAATTTCACTGGACCCAATGATTTCCTCCTCCCTTATCTGCCTTTTCTTTCTTATCAATCTTTTTCTTCGTTTACTCATCCTTTTCGTTTCTTTTTCCCTTTCTTTTTTCCTATGCCCTTCTTTCTCCATTAATCTTCCTTGCTTCTCTTTTTGTTCTTTCTTCTTCCCTTATCTTGTTTTTCCCCATCTTGTTTTCTTCTGCACTTGACCCGTCATGCACACACACCAGTCTGGAAATACCTCACCTTTTCTTATTCCCAGTATTATTATTTCGCCTGCCTCCCTTCTTTTTCTCTAGCATTTCCCATCTTCTCTCTTCTTTCCTCTCTCCTCTATTCTCTACTAAATCGCTTCTCTCCCTCTTCCCTTCTAGGAGCCATCTTATCCTTTCGTTTTTCCTTATCTTCTCGTGTCTCCTTTTTCTTTATATCCTCCTTGACTCTCGTTCGCCTTCTTTCTTTCTTCTCTTGTCCTCCATATTTGGCCCTCCTCTCTTTTTATTTCATTCTTCTCTCTCCTCCTCTTTCCGTCTCTCTCTCCTGTCCCCCTTCCCTCTGTGCACTCACCATAGCTGGAAACCAACACACTTTTTGTCTTCATCTGAACCCTAGTCCTCCTTTGCCCTCTTCTCATTGTATTTTTTTTCCTTGCTTTGCTTCTTATTTACCTCTACTTATTCCTCAGTCTCGCGTGTCTCCTCTCTCTCCCTTTGTCTGTCTCCCGTCTTCTCCCTGCTCCTCGTTTCCAGTCCTCTTTCATAACTCTTACTTTTGACTCTCCTCCCCGTTCATTCTTTCGCTTTCTTTTGATCTCTACGTTTATCATTTATATTCTTTTTCACCCCTTTTCCCTCTTTGTTTCTCTTCTCTTCGTTTTGTCTTCCATCTTCACCTCGTCTTGTTCCCTCTTGTTCCGAATAAACACCACAGCCTGGAACCACTTCAGTCTTCTGTAAATTCGTTTCTGTTCTTCTTTCTCTTTTGTTTTGTTCCTCTTCCTTTTATTTTAATTTCCCCTTCTTTTTTTCTCCTCTCCCTTTTCCTCTATCTTTCACTTCCCATGGCTTCTCCTTTCTTCTTGTTTTTCCTTTCTTCTTGTCAGTCTTTTATTCCTCCTTTTATTCTTCCTTCACGTTTCTCCTCTTTATTCTTCTTTCTTGTGACCCCTTTCTTCTCCTACTCTTGGTTCCCCCTGTACGTACACCATAGCCTCGGGTTATCTCTCTCATATCCTTTCTCAACCTCCCTCCTCCTCTCCTTTCCTCCATCGCTTTCCTTCCTTTCTTATCCCTCCCTTCACCTTCTTTTATCCTATATAGTTCTTCCTCTTCTCCCTGTTGTTTTCATCTTCTTTGTTCCTCCACAATACTGCTAATATTTCTCATCTTTCTTTTCTCCCCCTTACCGACCATCTCCTCCACCTCCCTCCTCCTCTTGATCGTTCAATTTCATTCTTGTGTCTTTTCTTTCCCTTTCCTCCTCCTCCTCCTATTCCCCATCGTTTGCCGAACCCACAGGGGCGGCCAAATTCCAGTGCGTGTCCCAAACTGTTACTCTCTGTCACCGTTACATTTTGAATGATGAAATCTGGCAAGACAGAAACCGCAGAGTTTTAAGAATGTCACTTTGGCGGGGAGTGTTGGAGGCGAGGTCGTATGTGTCGAGATGCGTGT